>NW_021703767.1:123492999-123521990 GCF_005190385.1 Monodon monoceros
AAGAAAGAAAGAAAGAAAGAAAGAAAGAAAGAAAGAAAGAAAGAAAGGAAAGAAAGAAAGAAAGAAAGAAAGAAAGAAAGAAAGAAAGGTGCTGACCAGAGGAGGAAATCAGGTGCGACTATGCCAGGCCCCTGGTAACTACCTTTGTCTCAGGACAGGACCACATTCCCTTGGGAGGGGAGCTCACAGTGAGGATTCACAGGGCCCAGGACAATGATGAGCCCAGATGTGAGACTACTGAGGTCAGGAGAGCCGTGGACAAGAGATGGCACCAGACTGGGACGGGAGCCACCACGTTCAGGGCCCCATCCCTGGCCAGGCCAACAGCCCTGAGCCCCACCCTGTGTCCTGGCCAAGTTTGGGTTCCTCCTTCTGGCCCCTAAAACAGAGCATGTTCACACTCACTCTCCTGAATGGAGCCCCCACTGAACATTCTCCAACCATGGGATATTCAAGCTTCGCCAACAGAATTCTCCAGGACAAAAGTAGTTGTTTCCTGCAAGCTCCCCAACATCTCCCCACCCCGCCCTCTGTCCAAACAACAGGCGCACAGCAACGGCTCCCATCACCTGGGAACATAGAGAAAGGTGCCAGTGGCATCCACATTCACCCCCATGAGAACTCAGGTTCCTGGCAGGGCCCGCTATGCCAGTGTACAGCCCCTGTAAGTTCCCCCAGCCAGCATCCTGACCTAAGCAGGGGAATTCCTTGGCCCGTGGCTGAAACACCGGAAGTGCAGCCAGGAGAGCGGATGCAGGCCAGGAGTGTAGGGGAAACCCCTCAAGGCAGGCCCAGGAAGTTTGAGTTCCCTTCATGACTGTCACTAACAGGCTGGGATGTGACCTCAACCATAAACCGCCCTATTCCTGAACCCCTCAAATGCTGAATGAAAACAAATGCAGTGATCTTAAACTTCCTCACAAAACAGAATCTTTGTGGAGGTGCTTAAGGAGAATTCCTACGCCCATGACTCCAGGCGTTCTGAGCAGTGGTCCTGGGATGCGGCAAAGAATCTGCATTTTACACCAATTGGCTAGAGAAGGCCAGTGTCTGCCAATTCACAAATCACTAGCTTGAACACCCATCAAGAGAAGCCTGATTCAAATGGAATTCAGTACAAAGGAATGCTATGTGGCCCTCAAAATGAGAACATATAAGCTATTTTGTAAAAAGGGCCAAAGTGAGCAATCACGTGGTTAAAGGACAGGGAGGGAGATGTTTCACCTTCCTCTGAAACCATATGAAAGTATTACCTATTCCAGAATCATTATTGGATGTTTTCTCCTATTAACACTGGTTAGGCAGTCGAGCCACACCTTCTCTTGGCAACCACCTTCAGGGATCTGACAGTCATTGACATCACAGGCAAGGAGAGGCTTAAGGAGGTCATCCAAAAATTCACCTCACGTGGACAGACCTAGAGTCTGTCATACAGAGTGAAGTAAGTCGGAAAGAAAAAGACAAATACCGTATACTAACACATATATATGGAATTTAAGGAAAAAAATGTCATGAAGAACCTAGGAGTAAGACAGGAATAAAGACACAGACCTACCGGAGAACGGACTTGAGGATATGGGGAGGGGGAAGGGGGAGCTGTGACAGGGCGAGAGAGTGGCACGGACATATACACACTAACAAACGTAAGGTAGATAGCTAGTGGGAAGCAGCCGCACGGCACAGGGATATTGGCTCGGTGCTTTGTGACCGCCTGGAGGGGTGGGATAGGGAGGGTGGGAGGGAGGGAGACGCAAGAGGGAAGAGATATGGGAACATATGTATATGTATAACTGATTCACTTTGTTATAAAGCGGAAACTAACACACCATTGTAAAGCAATTATACCCCAATAAAGATGTTAAAAAAAAATTCACCTCACTATTGGACCAAAAGAAGTTAAAAGTTCACTTCCAGGGCGAGGTCTCAGGGGACGAGAGAACTACATCTCACTGTCCTGGTGCAGCGCCCCACTGGTGGGACTTGAACTTGAATCAGTTTTCCGGTTCAGGCTTTCCGTATCTGAGGTCAACGCAAGGAAAGCCAGGAACTCGACCCAGGAAGCCTAGTCCTAGAGCGGCACGATTGCTCCGCCCCCTTGAGGCCTATGGAAGTATTTCTCTAGAGTAAACTACCCACCACAGCCGGGGCTACTGGGCAACACAGAGGCCTCCACTTCTAGGGGCGGAGCCTAGGAAGGGGCGGGGCTTAGCGTGAGGATGCTTTGCGACTCAGGTTCCGCTGGCGTCGCTCCCAACATCCTCGGCCCACTCCTGCGCAAACCAGTCCACGTGAGGGCCTGAAGATTCACACAAGCAAAGCCGAGCCCAGCAGCTCCCCTAGAAGCCAGGACTGAGGGATCCCGAGAGGCGCCCCCAGAGCTCCGAAGGCTCCTCCCTCGTCCCGCAGTCCTGCGCCCCACCGCCCTGCTTCGGCCTCACCTGTCAAACCGATCTGTCACTGCCTGCAGGACCCAGCCCTTCCTCGCCTTCTGCCAGGCCCCAGGCCCGCGGCCACATTGAGAAGATGGAGAGCCGGCCCCGCAGCCCCAGCGCCTGCCCTGCGGACCGGTGGGGACCGCATCCCAGAGGACCGGGCCCTGCCAAGCGCCGGCGAACGGAGGAGCCCGCGGGCCCCGAGTCCAAGTCCAGGGCGGTGCCCAGCCTGGACAACCTGACCTGGCCCCCGACCGTGGACGCGCTCATCTTCGTGGTGGTCCTGCCCGCCGGCTGTGCCCTGCACGTGCCCCTGGACGACGTCGACCTGCTGCTGGAGCCCGAGCCAACGTCCGTGCTGCAAGTGTCTCTCGGAGATCACATCCTCATGCTGGTCCCTGAGGCCCTCCTGGGCCCGGGCGTGGAAGGCCCGTGGGGACAGGGCCTGGGACGGGGCGCTTTCCGGAGCCCTCCCGGGGAGTACATGGCTCCGGAGCCGGGATTCTTGTGCGCAGCTGTCCCAGAGATCTCCTGCCAAGAAGAGGTCAACGAGGAGGACGCGGATGCTGACGCCGACTTCCTGCCGGCTGGGACAGATGCTGCTGCAGTCTCAGTCGCTGGGCTCCGCCCCTCGGCTGGATGTATGTCTGGCTTCCACCTGTTGGGCCAAGCCTCAGAGCCGTCCCCTCGGGCCCCCAACACTAGTCCAGAGAGACGCTCTCCTCACCACGACGACATCCTGGACTTGCACCTTCCAGAGCCCTTCCCTGACTCACCACTCCAACCTCTACCTCCCTCTCCAAGTCCAGGTCCTCACCAGCGTCCCCAGCGCCCTCATGGTCCTCCACGCAAGATCCGGAAATGCCTGTTCCCTTAATCAACTGCCTCCCACAATTCCTGGCCAACTCAGCGGGGACCAGGAGAGAGTCTTCTGATATTGGCTGTGTGTACCTTGCACACACCGTAAGAATCATACGAACAGTTGCTTTATGGATGCAGGCTGCACTGCAGAATTCTGATCAGTGACTGACTAAAACACCTGAAAGGAAGCTCACCCGGGCAAAGAAAAGCCGCTTGAAATACAGTCTGCTTTCCAACAGCCAGACTGCTCCTTAGATTTTCTCTAGGGAGGGCACCCTTACGCAGCTCTACCCTCCTCCCATTCGCTTCAAACCTAAGCACTTTTCTCTAAAAAGCCCTCCTTTTCCGGGCACCCTACCACTGCCCATACCCCTGTTCCCCCCAACCCCCTTAATAGAGTAACTGCTAAATTTGTTTTGTTTACAGGGTTTTGGACCTAGTGTCCATACTAGTTTACAACAACCCTCTACCCAGTTTGACCTTTTCTGGATGGCAGCTCTAGCCCCTTTGGGGGAATCTAGCCAGTAGTTGTATGTGGACAGATCTTTGTTGGATACAGAACACAGGATGGGGAACAATGATCAGGCGCCCTCCTCTTTTTGAATGAGCAGGTTGGCAAATGGTTTAACTTTATTGCTGGGTTTGGGGTGATATTTTCCCAAAAGAGCCAAGTGTTTTTCATTCTTCTTATATGCTTTTAATATATTTCTCTTGTCCTGGAAAAGTTTGTAATTCTAAAGATTCTGTGTTTTATACTTCTAAGATCCCAAATAGGTTTTGTACATTACTACTAGCATATAGAAATAATTTGCTCTTATATTGGTCTGATATCCAGCAAAATTACTTAATTTCTGTAACCACTTCTCTGTACATTCTCTTGCTTGACTGATAAAGATCTCTCGAAATAATGAGAGTATGTCTCTTTTTTTTTTCACAAGCCTCTTACATCTTATTTTTCCTTAATCTTTTTAAAAAATAAATTTATTTATTTATTTTTATTCATTTATTTTTGGCTGCGTTGGGTCTTCGTTGCTGTGTGCGGGCTTTCTCTAGTTGCGATGAGCAGGGACTGCTCTTCGTTGTGGTGCACGGGCTTCTCATTGCGGTGGCTTCTCTTGTTGGGGAGCATGGGC
This sequence comes from Monodon monoceros, assembly GCF_005190385.1. Classification (NCBI taxonomy): domain Eukaryota; kingdom Metazoa; phylum Chordata; class Mammalia; order Artiodactyla; family Monodontidae; genus Monodon; species Monodon monoceros. The sequence continues at coordinate 123,497,426 of NW_021703767.1, forward strand.
TCTTGGCGTGTGGGCTTCAGTAGTTGTGGCACGCAGGCTTCAGTAGTTGTGGCTCGCGGGCTCCAGAGCACAGGCTCAGTAGTTGTGGTGCACGGCCTTAGCTGCTCCGTGGCTTGTGGGATCTTCCCAGACCAGGGCTCAAACCCGTGTCCCCTGCATTGGCAGACGGATTCTTAACCATTGCACCACCAGGGAAGTCCCTCCTTAATATTTTTTATTGGATATTACTTCAAGTAATATATCCAGGTTGACTGGTATAGTCAATAGGGTCATCCCTTTCTTTTTCTTTTGTTTTTTTGAAGTATAGTTGATTTACAATATTAGTTTTTGGTGCACAACAAAATAATTCAATATTTTTATAGATTATATTCCAGTTAACGTTATTACAAAAAATGGGTATATTTTCCTCTGGTGTACAATATGTCCTTGTTCCTTACTTACTGTATACACAGTAGTTTTAATCTCTCAGTCCTCTACCCTATCTTGTTCCTCTCTCCCCTCTGTCTGGTGACAACCACTACTTTGTTCTCATTATATGTGAGTCTGTTTCTGTTTTATTCTATGCATTTATTTCTTTTATTTTTTAGCTTCCACATATGAGTGATAGCATAGAGTATATGTCTTTCTCTGTCTGACTAATTTCATTAGGCAGAATACACTCTAGGTCCATCCACGTTGTTGCAAATGGCAGAACTCCATTCTCATCAGACTGGCATCCATTTGCACACACTTTGCAGTGGGTATTCAATAAAACCAAATGAGCTTTTCTTCTCCTGATTTTCTTTTGCCGTGATAGTTTGGCTTTAATCCAGAAAGAGTGTTCTCTTTGGTGTCAGGTGGTGGAGGCTCTGGAGTCTGCATTCAGAGAAGTCATGTTGGGGCCTAAGTCATGAGAGGTACAAGCACCTCATTTACCCACCATTGCCACCTCTTATGGGGTAGTTTAAATGTAGAGCTTCTACTCTTCCAGGAAAGATGCCTGCTTCTTACATGTCATCTCATTCAACTCCTCATAGCTTCACTAAGGAGGATTTGGCTTGAACAAAATTGTGCATTTGAGAGGCTCCTTCAATAAGAAGGGGAGAAGATTTCTCAGTTTCAATGGGCAGCATATTTTGATTTGGTATAAGGAGGCTTCCAAACAAAACTCTGAATCAAAAGCTGCTTCATTAAAACATTCTCTGGGGCTTCCCTGGTGGCGCAGTGGTTGAGAGTCTGCCTGCCGATGCAGGGGACGCGGGTTCATGCCCTGGTCCGGGAGGATCCCACATGCCGCGAAGCGGCTGGGCCCGTGAGCCATGGCTGCTGAGCCCGCACGTCCGGAGCCTGTGCTCCACAACGGGTGAGGCCACAGCAGTGAGAGGCCCACATACCGCAAAAAAAAAAAAAAAATTATCTGGCCAAAGCTAATGACCAATTTGAAAAACAACTAGACTTATTTCTCTATTAAGTCCCCCAGTTGCCTTTCCCAGATCTCCCTCTGCCTCTTCTCCTGACATTCTCTCTCCTTCTGAAATTCCACTGACTCGTCTTTTAATTCCCCTTTGCCAGGTCCCCCGCCTTTGCCCAACAAACCTCCCAAGAACCCAAAATGCTAGCTGCCTCTGAAGATCCACCCCCATGCACCAGGTATTCAGACAACTTCAGAGTTTAAACCTTGAACCTGAGCTGAATTAAGAGCTATTTGTAAAAATGTCTCTAAATTCAGACAAGACCAGCAAATATTCAGAGAAGAATTTAGCGTTCTGTTCGGTGCATAAGCCCCAGACTTGTCTTGACACAAATCACTCATACACATATTGGTCAGAACTGCCCGATGCTCATTTCTGGATGGCAGAGCAGACTGGACTGACCCAGGAAAGGACCTGCAGGATCTCTCTTACCACAATAACCCTAAGGGTTCAATAACAAGCCTGAAAAGTTGGGCAAAGTCTCCTAAAAATCATACCTGAAACATTTCCAATAAAAATCAATGCAACTGCTACTCTTTCTATAACAAGCCCCGCCACCTTTGCTCGGCCTCTTCCTTGCCATAAACGTCCCACACACGTGATCAGTATTTCAAATAATGCACAGATCTTCCCTGTCTCTCAGCCTTTATATGTAACCCTTGAGCCCTCTGACTGAAAACATTCCTTCCTGCTCCGTGACAACACACTTGCCAATCTAACAAAGTAGAACTTAACTTTACACATAGAACTGTTTATTAGAAGCACACCAGAGGGACTATTTCTTGAGTTTTCAGAGGAGCTCTCTATTCATAATCAGTTGTATCTGGTGTGAATATACCTTTACATTCCGCATTATATTTGATAGATACTCCAAATAAATGTCTTGACACAACATCTGACCTTTATGAGTTAGAAATTTCACTGATGTAGTAAAGATAATGGGAGCAGAACTTATTAAAGTTCAGATACATTCTACAAAACCATTACCCAAACTTCCCACAATATCCCTTGATGCCAAAAGAAGAGCTCAAACGTATAGCTGAATGCCTTCTACAAAGGTCTTCCCATGCACTGCCTTTGTAACACTCTCATCCAGCAAGAAATGAAGCCAAACAGACAAGGATTTTGATTTGTTCAAGACCTTAAGGCCATCAATAAAATAGGTATACCTCACTTCCTGACAAAAATTTACCCAAAAACCATTTTATCATCAATTCCACATGAAGCCACTTGCTTCACTCTAATGAATCTCTCCTCTGCCTCTTTCAATGTGTTTCTAGACCAAGACAGTCAATACCTTTTCACCTTCACCTGAGGAGGACAATAATATACCTGGACTGTCATGCCCCTGGAGTACATTGGAGCCCCCTTCTATTTTTCCCTGGTTCTGGATCATCACTTAAAAGGTCTAAATTTCCCTTCTGATTCAGTTCTTAATACAATGTGTAAGATAATTTACTTTGTTCAAAGAACAAGGAAGCCTGTAAAAGGATTCCATTGACTTACCCCAGCCTTATTTAAAAGGAGGCATAAAATTTCAAATATAAGTTATAATTTTGCCAAAATACAGTCCATTATTTAGAGTACACCCATTTCAGGAGAGGAAAAACTTCTTTTCTGATAAAAGACAATTCAAACATATCCTAGACCCCTCACAAAAGACAATTGAGAGTATTTCTGGATTTAACTGAATATTTGCAGACAATGGGTGCAAGTTTTATTAGACAGAAACACCTCTTTATGAATTGACACTCCCCTCAGTAAGAGACCCTATCCTGGGGAACTCAAATGTGAAGAGGTCTTCTGTAACCTGAAGAAGACTGTTCAACTGCCTCTTTCTCTATTCAAGTCTAACTACTAAGAAATCTTGTGTCTATTTGTGAATAAGCTATCTGACAAGTGTTTGAGATTTTAACTCAGCTTGATGAGAACTATCAAAAACCCATTGCTCCTAAAACTGGAAACAACTAAGATGTCTTTCAAAAGGTGGAGAAATATCTGTGATTATACATAATCTATATATCTATATATATTATATAATACATATATATTGTATATATATAAGATATGGAATATTATTCAGGTTAAGAAAAAAAGGAAATGAGCTACCAAGCCAAGCAATAAATAGAATAATCCTAAGGGCATATTGCTAAGTTACAGAAGTCAGTCTGAAAAGACCATATACTGTGTGAATCCAGCTATATACATTCTGAAAAAGGCAAAACTATAGAGACAGTAAAAAGGTCAGTGGTTGCCATGGGTTCAGAGGAGCTGGGTAAATAGGTAGAGCGCATGTGATTTGTAGGGTGGGTATCTACTCTCCATGACATTATATGGAGAGGTTCATATGGAAATTCTACCAAATATTTAAGGAAAAGTTATACCTATTCTTCACAAACTACTCCAAACAGTTGATGTGGGGAGAACACTTTGAAACTCATTCTACAAGGCCAGCATTACCCCGATACCAGAACCAGAAAAAGACACTAAAAAAAAGAAAATTACAGGCCAATATCATTGATAAACTACATGCAAAAATCCTCCACACAATATTAGCAAACTGAATTCAACAATACATAAAGAGGATCTTACACCACAATCTAGTGAGATTTATTCCATGGATTAAAGGATGAATTCATATGCACAAATCAAGTGATGTGATACAACACATTAACAAAACAAAGGATAAAAATTACATAGTCATCTCATGTATGCATAAAAAGCATTTGACAAAATTCAACATACATTCATGATAAAAACTCTCAACAAAGTGGGTATAGAGGGAACATACCTCAACATAATAAAGGCCATACATGACTAAGCCATGCTCACATCATACTCATTGGCCAAAAAAACTGAAATCTTTTCCTCCAAGATCAGAAACAAGACAAGGATGCCCACTGTTGCCATTCCTATTTAACATAGTATCGGAAGTCCTAGTGACAGCAATCAGACAAGAAAAAGAAAAGGTATCCAAATTGGAAGGGAAGAAATAAAGCTGTCACTATTTACAGATTACATGATACTATATACAAAAAAAACCCTAAAGACTTCACAAAAAAACCTGTTAGAACTAATAAATGAATTCAGTAAAGTTGCAGGATACAAAATTAATATTTAGAAGTCTGCTGCCTTTCTATATACTGATAATAAACTATCAGAAATATAAATCAAGAAAACAATCCCATTTACAATTGCATCAAAAGGAATAAAACACCTAAGAGTAAATTTAGCCAAAGAGATGAAAGACCTATACTCTGAAAATTATAACACATTGATGAAGGCAATAGAAGTCAATATAAATAAATGGAAAGATAACCCATGTTTATGGATTGGAAGAATATTGTTAAAATGTCCCAACTACTCAAAACAATCTATAAAGTTATTGCAATTCCTATCAATAAACACACATTTTTCACATAACTAGAAAAATAATTCTAAAATTTATATGAAATCACAAAAGACCTCAAATAGTTAATCTTGAGAAAAAGAACAAAGCTGGAGGTATCATGCTCCCTGGCTTCAGGCTACACTAGAAAGCTAGAGTAATCCAAACAGTATGGTACTGGCACAAAAACAGATAAATAGGTCAACGGAACAGAATAGAAATCCCAGAAATAAACTCATGCACACGTGTCAATTAACCTACAATGAAGGGGGCAAGAATATATAATGAGGAAAAGCCAGTCTCTGCAACAAAGGGTGTTGGGATAGTTGGAAAGCTACATATAAAAGAACAAAATTAGAACATTTTCTCACACCATGTAGAAAAATAAACTCAAAATGGATTAAAGAACTAAATGTAAGAACCTGAAACTGTAAAACTCTTCAAAGAAAATATAGGCAGTATGCTTTTTGACATAGTTTTTAGTGGTATTTTTTTTAAATCTGTCTCCTTAGGAAAGGAAAACAAACAAAAAATGGACTACATCTAACTAAAAAGCTTCTGTAAAGTGAAAGAAACCATCAACAAAATGAAAAGCCCATCTACTGAATAAAGAAGATAGTCACAAACGATATATCCAACACAGGATTAATACTGAAAAATATATAAAGAACTCATACAACTCAATATAAAAAGATAAAAACTACCTGATTATGAAACATGAAGACGATCCAAATAGACATTTTTCCAGAGAAGACATACAGATGGCCAATAGGCACATGAAAAAATGCTCAACACCTCTAATCATGAGGCATATGCAAATCAAAACCACAATGAGATACCACTTCACACCTGTCAGAATGACTATCATCAAAAAGACAAGAAATAATAAGTGTTGGCAAGGACGTGGAGAAAAGGTACACTAGTACACTGTTGGTGGGAATGTGAATTGGTGCAGCCACTATGGAAAACAGTACAAAGGTTCCTCAAAAAATTAAAAATAGAACCACCATATGATCCAGCAATTACACTCCTGGGTATATATCCAAAGAAAATGAAAACACTAATTTGAAAAGATATATGTACCCCAATGTTCACAGCAGAATGCCAAGACATGGAAGCAACATAAGTATCTATCAACAGATGAATGGATAAAGAAGTTGTGGTATATATAAATATATATATACATATATGTAATGGAATATTACTCAGACATAAAATACATATAATGGAATATTACTCAGCCATAAAAAAGAATAAAATTTTGCCATTTGTGACAACATGGATGGACCTAGAGTGTATTATGCTTAGTGAAATAAGTCGAACAAATACTTCATGTTTTCACTTATATGTGGAATCTAAAAAATAATACAAATAAACAAATATTACAATTCAGAAATAGACTCACAGATGTAGAGAACAAACTGTTTGTTACCAGAGGAGAGAGGGTTGTGTGGGGAGAGACAATATAGGTAAAGGGAATTAGAAGGTACAAACTACTAGATATAAAATAAATAAGTGACAAGGATGTAATGTACAGTACAGGTAATATGACCAATATTATATAATAACTTTACATGAAGTACAATCTATAGAAATATTGAATCACTATGTTGTATAGTTGAAACTAATATTGTAAGCCCACTATAGTTCAATATAAAATAGGCATAATTAATTCATTAATTAAAATGATGGGTAAAAATGCCAACAGTTTTTTTGCATACATAGAAAAACCCACCCTAAATTCATATGGAATCTCAAAGAGCCCCAAATAGCCAAAACAATCTTGAAAAAGAAGAATAAAGTTAGAGCTCTCACATTTCCTGATTTCAAAATTTATTACATAGCTACAGTAATCAAATCAGTGTGGTGCTGGCATAAAAACAGACCAATTGATTAGAATACATAGCCCAGAAACAAACTCTTGCATATATTGTATAATGAAATTCAGCAAGGGTGCCAAGTCTACTCAATGGGGAAAGGATAACCTTTTCAAACAATTTGGTTGGGGTGGCAGGAGTTTTGAAATAAGTAAAGGGGATTAAGAGGTACAAACCTCCAGTTATAAAATAAACAAGCCATGGGGATATAATATACAGCATAAGGGATTTGGTCAATACTATTGTAATAATGTTGTATGGGAACACATGATTACTAGACTTATCGTGGTGATTATTTCATAATGTATGCAAATATAAAATCACTATTTAGTGCATCTGAAACCAACATAATATTGTTCTTCAATTATATTTCAATAAAAATTTTTTTGTTGTTGGAAAAAACTAGATATCCACATGCAAATAATAAATGAAGTTGAACCCTTACCTTACACTGTATACAAAAATTAACTCAAAATGGGTCAAATACCTAAACATAAAACTTAAAACTATAAAACTCTTATATGAAAACATAAGGGGAAAGCTTCATTATATTGAACTTGATTTCTTGGATATGATACCAAAAGACAGACAACAAAAGTAAAATAGATAAATTGGACTACATCAAAATTTAAAACTTTTGTGTATAAAAGGACACTATTAATAGAGGGGAAAGGCAACCTATAGAATAGGAAAATATTTGCATATCTGCTATGTGATTAATATCCAGAATACATTAAGAACTACAACTCAACAGGAAAAAATACCTGACATTTAAATGGGAAAAAGACTTGATAGTCATTTCTCCAAAGAAAATATACAAATATATATAAGCATACAGGAAGCATATGAAAAGATGTTCAACATCACTAATCATTAGGGAAATGCAAACTACCATGAGATGCCACCTCACACCTATTAGGGGGGTTGCTATTAAAAGAAAAAGAAAAAAGAAAAAAACCAAGTGTTGGCAAGGATGTGGAAATTTTGAGACCATTGTACACTGTTGGTCAGAATGAAAATGGTGTAGCCTTTATGGGAAATAGTATGTCAGTTCTTCAAAGAATTAAAAATAGAAGTACTGGGCTTCCCTGGTGGCGCAGTGGTTGAGAGTCCACCTGCTGGTGCAGGGGACACAGGTTCGTGCCCTGGTCCAGGAGGATCCCACATGCCGTGGAGCAGCTGGGCCCATGAGCCATGGCCGCTGAGCCTGCGCCTCCAGAGCCTGTGCTCCGCAACGGGAGAGGTCACAGCAGTGAGAGGCCCAGGTACCGCAAAAAAAAAAAGAAAAGAAAAAATAGAACTACTGTATAATCCAGGAATTTTGACTATATATCCAAAATAATTGAAAACAGGATCTCAAAGAGATATTTGTACACTCCTATTGATAGCAACATTATTCACAATAACCAAAGGTGGAAACAGCCCGAATGTTCATAAAAGGATGAAATCGATAAACAAAATGTAGATGCATACAATGGAATATTATTCAGCCTTAAAAAGGAAGGAAATTCTGACACACATTACAACATGGGTGAATACTGAGGACATTATGCTAAGTGAAATAAACCAGTTACAAAAGATAAATACTGCATGATTTTACTTACATGAGGTATCTAGAGTAGTCAAACTCATAGAAACAAAAGTAGAATGGTGGTTTCCAGAGGCTGGAGAGAGGGGGCAATGAGGAGTTGTTTATAAAGTAGACTGTTGGGCTTCCCTGGTGGCGCAGTGGTTGAGAGTCCGCCTGCCGGTGCAGGGGACACGGGTTCGTGCCCCGGTATGGCAAGATCCCACATGTCCCAGAGCGGCTGGGCCCGTGAGCCATGGCCGCTGGGCCTGCGCGTCGGAGCCTGTGCTCCGCAACGGGAGAGGCCACAACAGTGAGAGGCCCGCGTACTGCAAAAAAAAAAGAGTACAGACTTAGTTTTGCAAGATAAAAAGTTATGGAGACTGGTTACACAACAGTGCAAATATACTTAATACTACTAAACTGTACACTTAAAATGGGTATTTTATGTTATGTGTATTACCACAATTTTGTTTAAAACACATCTGAGGTTATTTCCAGGTCATGTGTCATCTGTCAAAAACATGATCCTGGAAAAACTGTAAAAATGGGACATAGCCAAGAAAAATGTTTCAAAGGCCCTTTGAACACCTTCAGATAGGTTTTTTTCCCCAGCTTCCACTCTTCATGAGATTTGAACAGGTTTAAATCTATTTTCAGGATGGGTTAAATCATTTCCAGGTTGAATATCTACAGTCCTTACAGTTGCTAAAAAGCTGCTTGCTATTGTGTTTCCAACCTGGATCATACCAGTGACCAAGGCACATACTTTACAGGAACCATCATAAAAGAGTTCTCTAAGGCATTGCCCCTTACTCATAAACTATACTGTCCTTACCAGCCTCAATCTCCTAGAGAGGTTAACAGCACCAATGACATCCTTAAGTTAAAATTAGCAACATTTTAAGAAACCCTTGTGCTCCCTTGGCCAATTGTACTCCTGCTAGATTTCATGGAGCCATACTTTCCGCTTCCCTGGGGACATATTGATTATCCCCCTATGAATTAGTAAAGCCCATGAATTTAGGGATTTCATCTCCAATTCTAGATTATACTCTATTGTATATAGACATGGCGAAATATTTCAGAAGACTCATACACGTACCCAGTCCTATCACCAGCAGGTTAAGTCCACCTCTCAACCAAGTCTTCCTAAAATGCCTCTTTATGATCTTTAGCCAGGAATTTCATCTACTAGAAGATTTATAAAAAAAACCCTGCTCTTGAACTTCACTGGAAGAAATTTTATCAGTTACTATTAACAATAAACACATCCGGGAAACTCCAGGAAGTTAATACTTTCACATTCACAACTAAAGAAACAATTCAGAGTTCCATAAAATTTAAAATGTATTCCACTAGGGGATATCAAATTGAGGCTTCTCAGAGTACTCTAGAAGAAGCCAATCTTTAGAACCATAAAGCTAAAGAATGACATCGACCAGAAAGCAGAATAGGAAATCCCCAGCACCCTTCCCCCAGACAGAAACAATGATTTGACTGCCATCCATGGGTAAAAGTTCCTTTGTAGGAGCCTTGGGACTAGGTAGGAGATTATGAAATCCCAGTGGAACCCAAGACCAAGGAGGGTGCTTGGACAAGGAAGGCCCTAGTAGCAGGCCCACTGACTGATGTGGTACCAGCTGTAGTTTCAAAAGCTGCCACATTCCTCTGTGGACTTGGCTCCATCCCCACTTGTCTGAGATCCTCCCACCAGCCCCATCCACCAAGGAACAAAGGAGGAGCCACTCCATCTGCACCCTCAGTAACAGGCCACCGACCATGAACCCAACTGCAGACCCTAAAAGCAGCCCTGTAATCCAGCTCCAGTCCCGTTTGACCACAGTCCCAGAGACAGTCCCATCATTCTGGAAATCCAGGAGGAGAAGCTTTTACTAGGCAAAACCAGTTCCTTAAAGATTTTAAGAGGTGTCTGCTCCTTCAGATGCACAGACATCAATGCAAAGCTACAAGGATCATGAAGAGTCAGGCAAACATGACACCACCAAAATGAAAATAATAAAGCTCTGTAACCAACCCTAAGGAACTGAAAATCTGTGAACTACTGGACAAAGTATTTAAAATAATCATCGTAAAGAAATTCAATAAGCCACCAGAGAACATAGGTGGACAGCTAAATAAAATCAGGAAAACAATATGAGAAGTTTTAATAAAGAAATAGCATAAAAAAAGAACCAAACATAAATCTTGGAGCTAAAGAATATGAAGACTGAACTGAAAAATTCAGGGTAGAACATAATGAAAGATTCAATCATGTAGAAGAAATAATCAGAAAACTCAAAAAGAGGTCATTTGAAATTATCCAGCTAGAGGGACAAAAAGAAAAAACAATTTAAAAGAGTGAAAAAAGTATATGAGACTTATGTGAAGCCATCAAATGAAATAAGATACACATAATGAGAGTCCAGAAGGATATGAAAGGGGCAAAAAGCTTATTTAAAGAAATAATGGCTGGAGAGAACTTCAAGATGCTGGAGGAGTAAGACATGGAGATCAACTTCCTCCCCACAAATACATCAGAAATACATCTACATGTGGAACAACCCCTACAGAAAACCTACTGAATGCTGGCAGAAGACCTCAGACTTACCACAAGATATATATTTTATTTTCTTTTTCTCTTTTTGTGAGTGTGTATGTGTATGATTCTTTGTGTGATTTTATCTGTATACTTTTGCTTTTACCTTTTGTGATACGGTTCTGTCTGTCCGTTTTGGGGGGTTCTTTTTAGTATAGTTTTTAGCACTTGTTACCATTCGTGGATTTGTTTATTGGTTTAGTTGCTCTCTTCTTTCTTTCTTTTTTTTTATGACGTTTTAATTTTTTATTTTTAATAATACTTTTATTCTAATAACCTTATTTTATTGTTTATTTGTTTGTTTCTTTCTTCTTCTCCCTTTTCTTCTGAGCCGTGTGGCTGAAAGGGTCTTGGTGCTCCAGCTGGGTGTCAGGCCTGTGCCTCTGAGGTGGGAGAGCCAAGTTCAGGACATTGGTCCACCAGAGACCTCCCACCTGTACGTAATATCAAATGGCGAAAACTTTTCCAGAGATCTCCATCTCAACGCTAAGACCCAGCTCCACTCAACGACCAGAAAGCTACAGTGCTGGACACCCAATGCCAAACAACTAGCGACACAGGAACACAACACAACCCATTAGCAGAGAGGCTGCCTAAAATCATAATAAGGTCAAAGACACCCCAGAACACACCACCGGACGTGGTGCTGCCCACAAGAAAGACAAGATCCAGCCTCATCCACCAGAACACAGGCACAAGTCCCCTCCATTGGAAGGCTACACAACCCACTGAACCAAACTAAGCCACTGGGGGCAGACAACAAAAACAACAGGAACTACAAACCTGCAGCCTGTGAAAATGATACCCAAACACAGAAAGTTAAGCAAAATGAGAAGACAGAAACACACAGCAGATGAAGGAGCAAGGTAAAAACTCACCAGACCAAACAAATTAAGAGGAAATAGGGGGCTTCCCTGGTGGTGCAGTGGTTGAGAGTCCGCCTGCTGATGCAGGGGACACGGGTTCATGCCCCGGTCCGGGAGGATCCCACATGCCGCGGAGCGGCTGGGCCCATGAGCCATGGCCGCTGAGCCTGCGCATCTGGAGCCTGTGCTCCACAATGGGAGAGGCCACAAGAGTGAGAGGCCCGCGTACTGCAAAAAAAAAAAAAAGAGGAAATAGGTAGTCTACCTAAAAAAGAATTCAGAGTAATGATAGTAAAGATGATCCAAAATCTTGGAAATAGAATGGAGAAAATACAAGAAATGTTTAACAGAGACCTAGAGAACTAAAGAACAAACAACACAATAAATGGAATTAAAAATTCTCTAAAAGGAATCAATTGCAGAATAACTGAGGCAGAAGAACGGATAAGTGACCTGGAAGATAAAATAGTGGGAATAACTACCACAGAGAGGAATAAAGAAAAAAACAATGAAAAGAATTGAGGACAGTCTCAGAGGCTTCTGGGACAACATTAAACACACCAACATTCAAATTATAGGGGTCCCAGAAGAAAAAGAGAAAAAGAAAGGGACTGAGAAAATATTTGAAGAGATTATAGTTGAAAACTTTGCTAATATGGGAAAGGAAAGAGTCAATCAACTCCAGGAAATACAGAGAGTCCCATACAGGATAAATCCAAGGAGAAACAGGCCAAGACACATATTAAACAAACTATCAAAAATTAAAGTAAAAATATCAAAAGCAGCAAGGGAAAAAAAACAAATATATACAAGGGAATCCCCATAAGGTTAACAGCTGATCTTTCAGCAGAAACTCTGCAAGCCAGAAGGGAGTGGCAGGACATATTTAAAGTCATGAAAGAGAAAAACATAAAACCAAGATTACTCTACCAGGCAAGGATCTCATTCAGATTCAACAGAGACATTAAAACCTATACAGAGAAGCAAAAGCTAAAAGAATTCATCACCACCAAACCAGCTTTACAACAAACGCTAAAGGAACTTCTCAAGTCAGAAAACACAAGAGAAGGAAACAACCTACAATAACAAACCCAAATCAATTAATTGACTGTAGTAATAGAAATAGAATATTTCTATTACAATAGAAATTGTAATAGAAACATACATATCGATAGCTACCTTAAATGTAAATGGATTAAATGCTCCAACCAAAACACATAGACTGGCTGAATGGGTACAAAAACAAGGCCCATATATATGCTGGCTACAAGAGACCCACTTCAGACCTAGGGACACATACAGATTAAAAGTGAGGGGATGGAAAAAGATATTCCATGCAAATGGAAATCAAAAGAAAGCCGGAGTAGCACTTCTCATATCAAACAAATTGAACTTTAAAATAAAGACTATTAAAGAGACAAAGAAGGACACTACATAATGATCAAGGGATCAATCCAAGAAGAAGATATAACAATTGTAAATATTTAGGCACCCAACATAGGAGCACCTCAAGACATAAGGAAAATGCTAACAGCCATAAAAGGCGAAATCAACAGTAAGACAATCATATTAGGGGACTTTAACACCTGACTTTCACCAATTGACAGATCATCCAAAAAGAAAATAAATAAGGAAACACAAGCTTTAAATGATACATTAAACAAGATGGACTTAATTGATATTTATAGGACATTCCATCCAAAAACAACAGAATACACTTTCTTCTCAAGTGTCCATCGAACATTCTCCAGGATAGATCATATCTTGGGTCACAAATCAAGCCCTGGTAAATTTAAGAAAACTGAAATCATATCAAGTATTTTTTCCAGCCACAATGCTATGAGACTAGATATCAATTACAGGAAAAAAATCTGTAAAAGATACAAACAAATGGAGGTTAAACAATACACTACTAAATAACCAAGACATCACCAAAGAAATCAGAGAGGAAATCAAAAAATATCTAGAAACAAATGACAATGAAATACGACGACCCAAAACCTATGCGATGCAGCAAAAGCAGTTCGAAGAGGGAAGTTTATAGCAATACAATCCTACCTAAAGAAAGAAGAAACATCTCAAATAAACAACCTAACCTTACACCTAAAGCAATTAGAGAAAGAAGAACAAAAAAAAACCCAAAGTTAGCAGAAGGAAAGAAATCATAAAGATCAGATCAGAAATAAATGAAAAAGAAATGAAGAAAACGATAGCAAAGATCAATAAAACTAAAACCTTATTCTTTGAGAAGATAAACAAAATTGATAAACCATTAGCCAGACTCATGAAGAAAACAAGGGAGAAGACTCAAATCAATAGAATTAGAAATGAAAAAGGAGAACTAACAACTGACACTTCAGATATCCAAAGATCATGAGAGATTACTACAAGCAACGATATGCCAATAAAATGGACAACCTGGAAGAAACAGACAAATTCTTAGAAAAGCACAACCTTCTGAGACAGAACCAGGAGGAAATAGAAAATATAAACAGACCAATCATAAGCACTTAAATTGAGACTGTGATTAAAGATCTTCCAACAAACAAAAGCCCAGGACCAGATGGCTTCACAGGCGAATTCTATCAAACATTCAGAGAAGAGCTAACTCCTATCGTTCTCAAACTCTTCCAAAATACAGCAGAGGGAGGAACACTCCCAAACTTATTCTATGGGGTCACCATCACCCTGATACCAAAACCAGACAAAGATGTCACAAAAAAAGAAAACTACAGGCCAATATCACTGATGAACATAGATGCAAAAACCTCAACAAAATACTAACTAACCGAATCCAACAGCACATTAAAAGGATCATACACCATGATCAAGTGGGGTTCATGCCAGGAATGCAAGGATTCTTCAATATATGCAAATTAATCAATGTGATACACTATACTAACAAATTGAAGGATAAAAACCATATGTTCTTCTCAATAGATGCAGGAAAAGCTTTCAACACCCATTTATGATAAAAAACCCTCTAGAAAGTAGGCATAGAGGGAACATACCTCAACATAATAAAGGCCATATATGACAAACCCACAGCCAACATCATTCTCAGTGGTGAAAAACTGAAACCATTTCCTCTAAGATCAGGAAAAAGACAAGGTTGTCCACTCTTACCACTATTATTCAACATAGTTTTGGAAGTTTTAGCCACAGCAATCAGAGAATAAAAAGAAATAAAAGGAATCCAAATAGGAAAAGAAGAATTAAAGCTGTTACTGTTTGCGAATGACATGATACTATACATAGAGAATCCTAAAGTTGCTACCAGAAAAATACTAGAGCTAATCAATGAATTTGGTAAAGTAGCAGGATACAAAATTAATGCACACAAATCTCTTGCATTCCTATACACTTATGATGAAAAACCTGAAAGAGAAATTAAGGAAACACTCCCATTTACCACTGCAATAAAAAGAATCAAATACCTAGGAATAAATCTACCTAAGGAGACAAAAGACCTGTATGCAGAAAACTATAAGACACTGATGAAACAAATTAAAGGCGATACAAACAGATGGAGAGATATACCATGTTTTGGATTGGAAGAGTCAACATTGTGAAAATGACTATACTACCCAAAGCAATCTACCGATTCAATGCAATCCCTATCAAAATACCAATCGCATTTTTCACAGAACTAGAACAAAAAAATTTCACAATTTGTATGGAAACACAAAAGACCCCGAATAGCCAAAGCAATCTTGAGAAAGAAAAACAGAGCTGGAGGAATCAGGGTCCCAGACTTCAGACTATACTACAAAGCTACAGTAATCAAGACAGTATGGTGCTGGCACATAAACAGTAATATAGATCAATGGAACAGGATGCAAAGCCCAGAGATAAATCCTTGCACATATGGTCACCTTATCTTTGTCAAAGGAGGCGAGAATATACAATGGAGAAAAGACAGCCTCTTCAATAAGTGGTGCTGGGAAAACTGGACAGCTACATGTAAAAGAATGAAATTAGAACACTCCCTTGCACCATACATAAAAATAAACTCAAAATGGATTAAAGACCGAAATGTAAGGCCAGAGACTATAAAAGTCTTACAGGAAAACATAGGCAGAACACTCTATGACATAAATCACAGCAAGATCCTTTTTGACCCACCTCCTAGAGAAATGGAAATAAAAATAAACAAATGGGACCTAATGAAACTTAAAAGCTTTTGCACAGCAAAGGAAAACATAAACAAGACGAAAATACAAACCTCAGAATGTGAGAAAATATTTGCAAATGAAGCAACTGACAAAGGATTAATCTGCAAAATTTACAAGCAGCTCATGCAGCTCAATATCAAAAGAACAAACAACCCAATCCAAAAATGGGCAGAAGACCTAAATAGACATTTCTCCAAAGACTATATACCTATTGCCAGCAAACACATGAAAGGATGTTCAACATCCCTAATCATTAGAGAAATGCAAATCAAAACTACAGTGAGGTATCACCTCACACCGGTCAGAATGGCCATCATCAAAAAAATCTACAAACAATAAATGCTGGAGAGAGTGTGGAGAAAAGGGAACTCTCTTGCACTGTTGGTGGGAATGTGAATCGATACAGCCACTATGGAGAACAGTACGGAGGTTCCTTAAAAAACTACAAATAGAACTACCATACGACGCAGCAATCCCACTCCTGGGCATCTACCCTGAGAAAAGCATAATGCACATTATTTCAAGCTGAAGACAATCAAGGCCCAAAAAACTCAGGAAAAAAAAATGTGACCTTCCCATTAACTGCCTAAAAGAATATAGATAGAGAACCTGTTCCAGGAAGGGAACTATCACGATAGATAACTGTAGTATGAACTAGGTGTGTAGATATGGTGGAACCTGGCAAAGTCTGTTCCTTTCTGTGCCCCATGGTCTCTGCCTGGCCCAGAAAACATTTGTTTACCACTCATTTGCTTTTTCACATCCATGTGTATTGTCTTCCTTCCACTTGAAATCCCAAACCACTACCTCCAATATCCTCTTTTCTCTTTAGCTGAAGATGGTACTTAAAATGAGTATTTGGGCCATTTTGGCAAGTTACTCAGTTTTCCTGGGTCTCTCCCATGTATATATGTTATTAAAATTTTGTTTAATTTTCTCGTGTTCATGTGTCCCATGTCAACATAATTCTTAGACCAGCCAGAAGAATGTAGGAGGGTAGAGGAAAATCTCTTCCTCCCCGACAAGTTTATATATCTCATTTTCTTAGTAACTTCTCAATTATTTCCCGCATAGAATGGCAATAATTTAGTTGGTTAAAGTAAGGCAAATTAAAACTCTCATAACCTGGAACAGTGCTGTCCAAGAAAGTTTTCTTCAGTGATGGAAACTCTGAATAACTGCACTGTCCACTGTGGTAGTCACTAACCGTGTGCAACTATTGAGTGCTATATGGCTAGTGTGACTGAGGGAGAACGTTTTCTATTTTAATTTACTTAAATATAAATTTAACTAGCCACAATGGCTAGCATCTACTATGTTGCACAGTTATATCAGGAGTAATATATGTATCTTCAAAGTCTTCTTTGTCATTTCAAAATAAATTGCACAGAGCCTTCAAAACTAGAGAGAGGAGAGAGAGTGTGGAGGGGGAAGCTTTTTCTGCTATTGTCAGTTAAAAAAAATTATTCCATACAATGCATGCCCTAATGAAGTGTAGGTATAAAGTAGAAATGGAGAACAGTGGTATATAAGATTAGGTGACTATAGCTTATAGAAATGTTTTGTCTTCACAGTGATTTATTTTAAAGACTTTGCATAGCTTTTTGGGGGGGGAGGACTGTGTTTGGCATTTGTTCTCCACTCTGCCCTTTCTCTCCCCATTTCCTGCCCTGGATAGATTCCCATGTTCATAATCGCAAATCTGGCCTCTATTACGATCTCTTTTAATTGAGCTTACCCTCGGTTAAAGAAAGGGTTTTTTTTTATTTTAAAGGTATATTTACTTGAATTTAATATGAATAAAAATGACTTTATTTTTTTAAAAAAAGGCAAAGAGAGAATTTTGAAAGCAACTTGTAATGCACAAGGAAACCCATCAGGAAGTTTTCTCAGCAGAAACTTTGCAGGCCAGGAAACAGTGTAGTGATACATTCAAAGTAGTTAAAGAAAAAACCTGCCAGCCAATTTTTACCTAGAAAAACTGTCCTTTAAGAATGAAGGATAGGTAAAGACTTTCCCAATCAAAAAGTGAGGGAATTCATCACCACTAGACCTGCTTTACAAGAAGTGTTAAAAAAATTTCTTCAAGTAGAAATGAAAAAAATGCTAAACAACACAAAAGCTATGAAAGTATAAATCTCACTGCTAAAGGTAAAGACAAACAGAATATTGTCACAGAATAATGGTAGCACATAAATCACTTTTAATAATAGTATACGAATTAGAAGACAAAAATTGTAAGAATAACTATAACCACAGAAACTTGTAATGGAAAAACATAGGAAAAAAGTAAAATCTGCCATCAATTACATAAAGTGAAAGGGTGGGTAAATATAAAGTTTCTGCAAGTGATTGAAGGTAAGTTGTTTTCAGCTTAAATAAACTGCTAAAACTATGAAATATTCAGTGCAAACTCCATGGTAACCATAAGCCAAAATGTATCTATAAATATTAGGAGACTTCAACATCTCACTCTATAATGGATAGACCATCCAGTCAGAAAATTAATAAGAAAATAGCATAAAGGAACAACACTATATACCAAATGGACCTAACAGACATATAAAGAACTTTCCACCCAATAGCAGAAGAATACATATCCTTCTCAAGCACACATGGAACATTCTCTGGGATAGATCACAGTTTAAGTTGCAAAACAAGTCTTAACAAACTTAAGACTAAAATCATTCCAAGTTTCTCTTCAACCACAATGGATTGAAACTAGAAATCAATAACAATAAGAAAAAATGGGAAAATTTACAAACACATCAAAACAAAATTTAACCATCTTAAATAACCGTTGATTCAAAGAGGAAATCAAAAAGTAAGTTTTAACTTATCTCAGGACCAATAAAAACAAAAACACAGCATACCAAATCATGAAATGCACCAAGAGTGGTACTGAGAGAAGTTTATAGCAACAAACGTCTGCATCAAAAAGATAAAAGATCTCAAAGAAATCATCCTAACTTTACACCTAACGAACTAGAAAAAAGAACAAAGCCCAATGTTAGAAGAAGGAAGGAAATAATAAAGGTTAGAGCAAAAATAAATCAAATCGAGAATAGAAAAACAAACAAAAAATCAACAATACTCAGTTGTTTTCTCAAAAGATAAAATCAACAAACCCTGGGCTTGACTAAGAAAAAAGAGAGAAGACTCAGATAAATAAAATCATAAATGAAAGAGGAGATATTACAATAGATACCTTAGAAACAAAAAAGAATCTTAGGGGTCTATTATGAACTATTATACACCAACAACTTGCATAACCTAGAAAAAATTAATAAATTCCTAGAAACATGCAGCACAACAAAACTGAATCGAAAAGAAATCGAAGGCCTGAACAGACCAATAACAAATAAGGAGAATGAATCAGTAATCAAAACCTCCGAACAAAGAAAAGCCCAGGTGTAGATGGCTTCACATGTGAATTCTACTGAACATTCAAAGAATTATCACCAATCCTTCTTAGACTCTTTCAAAAAACAGAAGATGAGGGAACACTTTCAAACTAACCTATGAGACTAGCATCACCCTGATACCAAGGCCAGACAAAGACACCACAAGAAAAGAAAATAACATGCCAATATCCCTGATGGACATAGATGCAAAGATCCTCAATAAAATACTAGCAAGCCAACTTCAACAACACATTCAAAGGATTATATACCATGACTAGTGCGATTTATTCCTGGGATGCAAAGATAGTTCAACATATCCAAATCAATCAGTGTGATACATCATGTAAACAGAATGAAAGTTAAAAACTATAGAACCATCTCAATAAATGCAGAAAAGCATTTGAAAAAGTTAAACATCCATTCATGATTTTAAAAATCTCAACATAATGCATATAGAAGAAACTTACTTCATTGCAATAAAGACTATATATGAAAAGCCCACAGCTAACATCATAGACAATGGAGGAAAACTGAAAGCTTTTCTTCAAAGATCCCGTACAAACAAGAATGACCATCTTCACCACTTCTATTCAACATAGTACTGGAAGTTCTAGCCAGAGCAATCAAACTAGAAAAAGAAGTAAAGTTTATCCAAATCGGAAAGGAGTAAAATTATCTCTACCTGTATATGACCATACGGGTAGAAAACCCTAAAGACTCAACAACAACAAAACTGATAGCACTAATAAACAAATTCATTAAAGTTGCAGGATGCAAAATCAACATACAAAAACCAGTGGTATTTCTATATACAAATTACAAAGTATCTGACAGGAAATTAAGAAAACAATCCCATTTACAATAGAAACGAAAAATAAAATACTTAGGAGTAAACTTAACCAAAGAGGTGAAAGACTTGTCCACTGAAAATTATAAAACATTGATGAAGGACATTAAAGAACACAGATAAATGGAAAGGTATCCTATGTTCATGGATGGAAAGAATTAATATTGTTAAAATATCCATATGGCCCAAAGTGATCTACAGATTCAATGCCAGCCTTATCAATATCTCAATGACATTCTTTATAGAAATAGAAAAAGCAATCCTAAAATTCCTATGAAGCCACAAAAGACCCCAAATAACCAAAGCAATCTTGAGCAAACACAAAGCTGGAGGCATTACAATTTTATGATTTCAAAATATATTAAAAATATATAGTCATCAAAACAGTATGGTACTGGCATAAAAACAGGTATATAGATGAAAGGAAGAGAATAGATAGTTCAGCAATAAACCCATACATTTACAGTCAATTGATCTTCAGCAAGCGTGCCAAGAATACATAATAGTCTGTTGCCTCCTTGATAAAGTTTATTCCTAAATATTTTATTCTTTTTGATGCTGTTTTAATGAGTTGGGTGTTTAAAAATGGTTTCCCCACTAATGCTGATTTAAGATAGTAACCCATTTGTCTATATCATTATGAGTAGTTTCTTGCAGAAATTAGTTATATGCATTTGAAATCACTTGGTTCTAGCTAGTATCTCTCTTGAGAGCACCACAGATTATCTGAGTGAAAGGTACAACCAGATTTTTTTCCATTTTTCCTTTTCAGGGGCCAATCGTTAATATGATATAATGGCTGCTTTTGACCAACAAGGGATTAATCTCCAAAATTTACAAACAACCCATGCAGCTTAATATCATCAAAACAAAAAACCCAATCAAAAAATGGGCAGAAAACCTAAATAGACATTTCTCCAAAGAAGACATACAGATGGCCAAGAGGCTCATGAAAAGATGTTCAACATCGCTAATTATTAGAGAAATACAAATCAAAACTACAATGAGATATCATCTCACACCAGTCAAAATGGCTATCATCAAAAAATCCACAAACAATAAATGCTGGAGAGGGTGTGGAGAGAAGGGAACCCTCCTATACTGTTGGTAGGAATGTAAATTGGTACAACCACTATGGAGAACAGTAGGGAGGTTCCTTAAAAAACTAAAAATAGAGCTACCCTATGATCCAGCAATCCCACTCCTGGGCATATATCTGGAGAAAAACATGGTTCAAAAGGACACATGCACCCCAATGTTCATCGCAGCACTGTTTACAATAGCCAGGACATAGAAGCAACCTAAATGTCCATCGACAGAGGAATGGATAAAGAAGAGGTGGCACATATATACAATAGAATATTACTCAGCCATTAAAAAACATAAAATAATGCCATTTGCAGCAACATGGACAGACATAGAGATTGTCATACTGAGTGAAATAAGTCAGACAGAGAAAGAGAAATATCATATGATATCACTTATAAGCGGAATCTAAAAAAAAAAATGATACAAATGAACTTACAAAACAGAAACAGACTCACAGACTTAGAGAACAAACTTACGGTTACCGGGGGAAGAATGGGGGGAAGGGATAGTTAGGGAGTCTGGGATTGACATGTACACAGTGCTATATTTAAAATGGATAACCAATAAGGGCCTACTGTATAGCACAGGGAACTCTACTCAATATTACATAACAACCAAAATGGGAAAATGATTTGAAAAAGAATAGATACATGTATATGTATAAATGAATCAATTTTCTGTACACCTGAAACTATCAGAACATTGTTAATCAACTATACTCCAATATAAAATTAAAAGATTTAAAAAAAAATAATGGCTGCTTTGGATCCCTTCAGAGATTTATAGAAACTTAACTTTGGGTAAGGTTACTTGTTTGACATAATGACCTGCTAGAGCATCTTCTGTTAGCTTCCAAATTGTTTCTTTCTACATGGGGTTCAACCTTTCCTGTAGCCACCTCAAGGAAGTGGAACTGCATCAAAAAGTTCCTTAATTTGTCCACTTTTGAGGGGATACCAGCAGAGGCAAGAAAGTTGCTTTGTTGCCAATGCAGCCCAAAGTCATGTACTACACCAAAAGCACACCTGCTATATGCTTAATTCCTGGTCTGACTGGTTGACAGGCTATAGTAAGTGCAATACGTTCTGCTATTTGTGCTGATTTTACCTCAGGCAGAAGACTGTATACTAAAGGAAAGTTTAGATTACTGACAGAATATCCTGCTTGATAACCTCCAGTTTCAGTTTTGGGGTATGATCCATCAACAGATAATATTAGGTCAGAGTCTCAGGAGGGGTCTCTAGTAAATCTGAGTGAGGTCAGAGAGTTTCCTAAGTGAAGTAAGACAATCATGAGGCTCCCCTTCTTTCGGTAGAGCAGGGAGAGTGGCTGGATTAAGAGTGTTACAGTAAAGAACAGTAATGTGACAGGGAGAGGGTAATAGTATCTCAGAAGATATTAATTGGCTGGTTGAAAAGTGTCTGTTTAGTCATTAGTAATGTCTGTACTGAATGAGGAACCTTGAAATCAAGCGAGGAGGCTAGAACCTGTTCAGCAGAAACATCAACAAGTTTTGCAGTAATAGCTATTGCTCTATGACAAGGGGGATAAACCTTTCCAACAGGGTCAAGGGTGAGAGTATACTAAGCAATGTTTTTGGTTGGTTTTTGATTTTAGAGATTGGGGAAGTAGGTAAACACTAAACTGGCCATTTTAGTGATGTATGCAACTTGCCTCTGACAGACTTCTCCTAACAAAATCCTCATTTTTTTACATCAATCAGGTACTTCTTTCCTTTAGATCTTGAGGATATCAAACTTTTTAAAGTGTATATTCATTTAAAAATCTTACCCTTGAAGTTAACTTCTCAAGTGGATTGTTTTTCTTCCTTACCTTCTAAAACTAATATATTTACTTTTAGGACAATTTTATGTTACTGAAAATTGAGCAAATAGCACACAGTTCAATATATCAGACCTCTCCCACACACAGTTCCCCTATTATTAACATCTTGCATTACTATGGTACACTTCTTACAACTGATAAACCAATATTGATAATGTTATAATTAACTAAAGTTCATAGTTTACATTAAGGTTCATCCTTTGTGTTGTATAGTTCTATGGGTTTTGTCAAATGGATGATGTCATGCATACATATGTATCACAAAGGGTAGTTTCCTCACCCTACGAATCCCTTGTGCTCCACCTATTCACTCTCCTCCCTCTGAGCCCCTGGCAAACACTGATCTTTTTATGGTCTCTATAGTTTTGCCTTTTTCAGAAATGTTATATACTTGGATTCACACAGTACATAGTTTTTCAAACTGGCTTCTTTCACTTAGCTATATGCATTTAAGGTTCCTCCATATCTTTTCATGGCTTTGTAGCTCATTTTTTTAAATCACTGAAAAATGTTTCATCATATGTATAGACCACAGATTTTTTCCCTTTGTCTATAAAGATTTCTTAGTTCCTTACAGTTTTTGGAGCAATGGATTTTTTCTTATTTATATTTATTTTTGAACAACAGTTGATTTAAAATATTATGTTATTTTTAAGTGTACAACATACTGATCCAATGTTTTATTGATTATTCTCTATTTGAAGTTATTACAAAATACTGTCTATATTCCCTGTACTGTAGAGTATATCCTTGTAGTATTTATTTTATACACAGTAGTTTGTATCTCTTACTACCCTACTCCTATCTTCTCTCTCCCCACTGATAACCATTAGTTTCTTCTCTATATCAGTAGTATGTTCCTCTTTTGTTATTTTCAATTTTTTGCTTCACTTTTTAAATTACACATATAAGTGATAACACACAGTATTTGTCTTTCTATTTCTGCCTTATTTCACTAAGCATAATGCCCTACAGGTCCATCCATATTGTTGAAAGGGGCAAAATTTCATTCTTTTTTATGTCTGAGTAAAATTCTGGAACAAAGAGTTTTGGCTAGTTCTTATCAACTTGAGTTAAAATCCCAAGGGCTTGTCAGATTGCTTATGCAAAAATAGACACAAGAGTTTTAGTAGTTAGACATGACTAGAGAAAGGCTGTTGAACAGCCTTCTTCAGGATACAGAAGCCCTCTTCACATTTGGGTTCCACAGGAGAGGGTCTCTGACTGAGAACTTAGTCAATTCATAAAGAGGTGTTTCAATCTCACAAAAACTTAGTACCCATTGTCTGCAATATCCAGTTAAAACCAGAAACACTCTCAATTGTCTTTTGTTAAGGATGTAGGATATGTTTGGATCGTCTTTAGTCTATCAGGAAAGATTGTTTTCCCCTTCCGAAATGAGTCATGCTCTGAATAATGGACTGTATTTTGGAAAAATAATAATTATATTTGAAATT
>NW_021703767.1:123541990-123600102 GCF_005190385.1 Monodon monoceros
AATTTCAAATATAATTATTATTTTTCCAAAATACAGTCCATTATTCAAAGCATGACTCATCTCAGGAGGGAAAAATATCCAGAAAAGTTCACAATGGGCAGAGGGTAGTCAAACTATCACGGACACTAGGGACAAAACCATGTAGACAAAAGAAATTTAGCAATTACTCTATCGAACAGAAAAGGAGTGGAAGGGGCAGTGGTAGGGTGCCTGGGAAAGGATGGCTTTTTAGAGAAAAGTGCTGTCGCTTAAGTTTGAAGCAAACTGGGAGGTGGAGGCGGGTAGAGCTGCTTGAGAGTGACCTCCCTAGAGAAAACCTAAGGAGCAGTCTGGCTGTCAGGAAGCACACTGTATTTCAAGCGGCTTTTCTTTGCCCGGGTGAGCTTCCTTTCAGGTGTTTTAGTCAGCCACTGATCAGAACTCTGCAGTGCAGCCTGCATCCATAAAGCATCTGTTCTTGTGATTCTTACAGTGTGTGCAGTGCACACAGAGCCAATATCAGAAGACTCTCTCCTGGTCCCCGCTGAGTTGGCCAGGAATTGTGGGAGGCAGTTGATTAAGGGAACAGGCATTTCCGGGTCTTGCGGGGAGGACCATGAGGGTGTTGGGGACGCTGGTGAGGACCTGGACTTGGAGAGGGAGGTAGAGGTTGGAGCAGTGAGTCGGTGAAGGGCTCCAGAAGGTGCAAGTCCAGGTTGTCGTCGTGGTGAGAGCGTCTCTCTGGACTGGGGTTGGGGGTCCAAGGGGACAGCTCTGAGACTAGGCCCAACAGGTCGAAGCCAGGCACACTTCCAGTGGAAGGGCGGAGCCCAGCAACGGAGCCGGCTGTGGCATCCATCCCAGGTGGCAGGAACTCAGCATCCGTGTCCGCATCCTCCTCTTTGGCCTCTTCTTGGCAGGAGATCTCTGGGACAGCGGCGCAGAAGAATCACTGCTCCAGGGCAAGGTACTCCCCAGGAGGGCTCAGTTAAGCACCCTGTTCCAGGCCCTGTCCCAAGGGGTGTTGGATGCCCAAGCCCACCAGGGCCTTAGGGACCAGCATGAGGATGCGATCTCCGAGAGACACTTGCCTCACGGACGCTGGCTCGGGCTCCAGTACTACGTTGACGTCGTCCAGGGGCACGTGCAGGGCACAGCCGGCGGGCAGGACCACCACGAAGATGAGCGTGTCCACGGTCGGGGTCCAGGTCAGGTTGTCCAGGCTGGGCGCCGCCTTGTACTTGGACTCGGGCCCCGCGGTATCCTCCGTTCGCGGCGCTTGGCAGGGCCCGGACCTCCAGGATGCGGTCCCCACCGGTCCGCAGGGGAGGCGCTGGGGCTGCGGGGCCGGCTGCCCATCATCTCAATGGCGGCGCGGGCGGCGCTCCCTGGGCC
This sequence comes from Monodon monoceros, assembly GCF_005190385.1. Classification (NCBI taxonomy): domain Eukaryota; kingdom Metazoa; phylum Chordata; class Mammalia; order Artiodactyla; family Monodontidae; genus Monodon; species Monodon monoceros. Next base: position 123,543,365 of record NW_021703767.1, read on the forward strand.
AGGCGAAGAGCGAGGTGGAGTCGGTGTTGCAGGCAGTGACTCCTGGTTGACAGCTGAGGCAGGCCAGGTCTCTGTGGTGCAAGACTAGGCAACGCGGTTCGAAACTCCGGAGCTCAGGGGGCCCCTCTCGGTCCTGGCTTCTAGGGGAGCTGCTGGGCTTGGCTTTGCGTGTGTGAATCTTCAGGTCCTCACGTGGAGTGGTTTGCGCAAGAGTGGGCTAAGGATGTTGTGAGTGACGCCGGCAGAACCTGAGTCGCAAAGCATCCTCACGCTAAGCCCCGCCCCTTCCTAGGCTCCGCCCCTAGAAGTGGAGGCCTCTGTGTTGCCAAATAGCCCTGGCAGTGGTGGGAGGTTTACTCTAGAGAAATACTTTTATAGGCCTCAGGGGGGCGGAGCAATCGTGCCGCTCTAGGACTTGGCTTCCTGTGTCGAATTCTTGGCTTTCCTCGTGTTGACATCAGATGTAGAAATCCTTAGCCAGAAAACCGATTAAATTTCAAGTCCCACCAGTGGAACATTGCACCAGGACAGTGAGATGCCGTTCCCTCGTCCCCTGAGACCTCGCCCTGGAAGTGACCTTTTATCTTCTTTTGGTCCAAAAGTGGAGTGTGTTGGGGCTGGCATCCCTAAGCTTCTGTTTACCTGGGTTGTTAATGACTGTCAGATCCTCCCAGCGGTGTCGAAAGGGAACGAGATGTTAGGATTGAGGGTCTTAATTGCAGTCACTGCAGGATCAACTTATATATCTATCAGTTTAGCATGATGGTCATTGTTATACTTCCATTAACTAAACCAACAGTTCACATTCTCTAAATTGACCTACACTACACTCGAGAGGTGTATCTGTTGTAGTCCAATTGACAAACGATGAAAAGGTCATGCCAAAGGAAGAAGCAATTGGCTAGAGACCGGAACTAGCAGATCTGGGTCTGACGCATCAGGCTCCCCTCAAGATGATGCAGGCGGCAGCGCCTTTGATCTGGGTGTCACTTTAAAGGTAAGTCTACCGGCAGATGGTACTGGTAAAGGGAAGGTGTGTCCCAACAGCTTATCCAGAGTTAATAAGAGAAAACACTCTATAATTTCTTTGGAATGGGTAATACTTTCATGTGGTTTCAGAGTAATGTCAAACATTTCCTTCCCTGTGTTTCAACCATGTGATTGCTCACTTTGTCCCTTTTTATAAAATAGCTTGTATGTTCTCATTTTTAGGGCCACATAGCATTCCTTTGTACAGAATTCTGTTAAAATCAGGCTTCCCTTGATGGGCATTTAAGCTAGTGATCTGTGAATTGGCAGACATGGGCCTTCTCTGGCCAATTAGTGTAAAATGCAGCTTCTTTGCCACATCCCAGACCCAATGATCAGAATTCCGGGAGCCACGGGCATAAAAATTCCTTGTACGCACCTGCACAAAGATTCTGTTTGGGGAGAAAGTTTAAGGTCACTGAACTTGTTATGGTTGACGTCATGTCCCTGCTTGTTGGTGACAATGTCATGAAGAGAACTCAAACTTCCTGGGCCGGGTTTCCCCTATGCTACTGCCTGTATTCACTCGTGGCTGCATGTCCATGTTTCTGGCTGCTGGCCAAGAAATTCCCCTGCTTAGGTCAAGACTCTGGCTGAGGGGAACATTCAGGGGCCATACACTGGCTTGGCGGGCCCTGCCAGGAACCTGAGTTCTCGTGGGGTGAATGTGATGTCGCTGACACCTATCTCTATGTTCCCAGGTGATGGGAGCAGCTGCTGTGCTCCTATTGTTTGGACAGAGGGTGGGGTGGGGAGGTGGGGGGAGATGTTAGGGAGCTTTCAGGAAACAACTAATTTGGTCCTGGAGAATTCTGTGGGCAACACTTGAACATACCATGGTCAGAGAATAATAGGGGCTCCATTCAGGAGAGTGAGTATGAACATGCTCTGTTTTAGGGGCCAGAAGGAGGAACCCAAACTTGGCCAGGACACAGGGTGGGGCTCGGGGCTGTTGGCCTGGCCAGGGATGGGGCCCTGAATGTGGTGGCTCCTGTCCCAGCCTGCTGCCACCTCTTGTCCACGGCTCTCCTGACCTCAATAGTCTCACATCTGGGCTCATCATCGTCTTGGGCCCTGTGAATCCTCACTGTGCGCTCCCCTCCCAAGGGAATGTGGTCCTGTCCTGAGACAAAGGCAGTTACTGGGGGCCTGGCATAGACACTCCCAATTTCCTCTTCGGGTCAGCCCCTTTATAACTGGGTGATCACAGGAAGTCCTTTCATCTTCTCTAACCTTAGTTTCCTACGTGTGAAGTGGGGAGAATGCCATCTAGTGTGCAGGGGGGTTGTGAGATAATGTATGTAAAATGTTCTTGGAACACGGTAAATGCTTAGTAAATAGTAGCTATTCACTGCTTATTATGTTTATAATCTGCCTTTCCAACTTCACAGTGTAAAGCCCTGCTCTCAGAATCTTGAACAGTGCCTGGCATGTAACCAACATCCAGTGAATAGTAGCCAATATCATCATCGTCATCCTAAAAAGGGGTCTGATCTGTTAGAAAGTACTGGTCCAGGTGTTTTCATGGCAGAACCTCTATGTAATTCAGAAATGGCTTGCTGTGCACCAGATCAGATACCTTTCCTTCTGCCTTATTTTTGTTTACTCTAGACGCCCAAATAACGTCAGGGTGGTTTATCAGGCCCACTCATTGGGCTTTCTTGGTGTCAATCAATACTGACTATCCCAACAGTATGAACTGCTTGAACCACTGTGGGACACAATTAGCAAATAAATCGTGGTCCTGGGTAGGGTACAAGATGGCTCTCTACAGTCCCACTGGGAGAGGAAAAGTGAGAGAATTTGGGCACAGGAAGCCAGGCACAAGACGGATATCACCGAGTGAGACTCAGGACTTTCTGCAACATTGGTCATCTGGGCACAGTGAATGCTTTGTACCACCATTTGAGATGCTAAGGCACAGGTCCAGGGCACCAGCCTGACAGTACTCTTGACGTTGGCTCTAATGAGGGCCATTCTGTTATTCCCCAAGAATGCATAACTAGCTTTTTCAAATTCCTATTTATTTTTATTCACCTTAGGAATAATACCTGGATGCATATTTTAGAAAATCTAAACAGCATAGTTAAAGCTGCAGCTCCCTTCAACTCCCCACAAACCACTAATCCACTATTGATGTGAGAAAATGCTTTTCTACGTATCAATATTTACAAACTTAACACAGGGAATTCGTTTTCTTCCTGGAATGGCAAAGTATGGTGGGTCTTCTTCTGCAATATGTTAGAGCTTATTGCGATTTGGTATTGTCATCAGCAAAGTACATTGTCTCTTCTACCTTTTAGTGGAGAGACTTTTTCTAACACACAATACAGGCTTTTATATGAAAATGTTGTATAACAAAGGGCAGCTTCAAACATTTCTTGTACAGCAACCCTGCTGTATTTGCCTGAAGCAGAATAACGGTAGTGCCCCTCTTGCAGTTTCTATTAATAAGAGTACTGGCATTATTGATACTATGTATAAAATAGATAACTAATGAGAACATTCTGTATAGCAAAGGGAACGCTACTCATTGCTCTGCAGTGACTTAATGGGAAGAAGATCCAAAAATGAGGGGATATATGTATATGTATATCTAAATCACTTTGCCGTACAGGAGAAACTCACACAACATTGTAAAGCAAATATACTCCAATAAAAATTAATTTTTAAAATGGGAAAAAAAGAGTATTGGAAGTCCTAGCCACAGAAATGGGGTAAAACCATGAAATAAAGGGAATACATATTTGATATGAAGGAGAGCTGTCACTATTTTCAGATGACATAATACTTTGGAAATAGAAAAACACTAAATTCACCATGCCAAAAGTATCAGCACTAAAAAGACTTCCACAAACTCACAGCGTACAAGATGAATACACAAAAACGTACTGCTTTTCCATAAAAAATGAAGGAACTCCCTGAAAGAAAAAGATAAAATATGAGAAGAAGAATGCCTTCTCAAATCGCACCTAAAAGAATTCAACACCTCAGGATACACTTAACCAATGAGGTGAAAGACCTATATTCTGAAAACTATAAAACACTGACGAACCCAATAAAAGATGATACATAGAAATGGAAAGACAGCCCAAGCTCTGGGATTGCAAGGATTAAGACTGTTCAAATGGCCATACTACCTGAAGCAATCTACAGACTGAAAGCAATACCTAGCAAAATACCCATGACGTCTTTCTTAGAGCTAGTACAAATATTCCTAACATTTGTAGGGAGGCACACAAGACCCAGCATAGACCCAGCATGGCCAAAGCAAAGAAGACGGCTGGAGCTACCATGCTCCCAGGCTTCAGACCAAACTACAAAGCTACAGAAATCAAAACAGCCTTGTACTGGCACAGAAACAGACACAGAGCTCAATGGTAAAGGAAAGAGAGCCCAGAAATGGGCCCAGAAGTAAACCCAGGCAGTTACGGTCAATGAGTTGATGACATAGGAGGCACGAGTACACAACTGACAACAGACAGTCTCTTCCACAAGTGGTACAGGCAAAACTGGACACCTACATGGAAAACAATGAGACTAGAACGTTTCTACACACCTTCCACAAACCTGAACTCAAAATGGGTGAAAGACCTAAAGGTGAGACCTGAATCCCTAAAACTCCTCGATGAGACACTGGCAGAACACTCTTGGACATAAATCGTAGCACTCTCTTTGCCAAGGGATCTGTCTCCTCAGGCAAAAGTCATCTAAGCAACCCTAAACACACGGGACCCAGTTGAACTTCAAAGCTTTTGCACAGCAAAGGAGACCACTGACAAAACGAAAAGGCAACCTAAAAGTGGGACACAATATCTGCAGGTGAAATGACCGACAAGGGGTGAATCCAAACGTACAAACAGCTCATACAGCTCCATAGGAGAACAACCAACCAACACCAACCAACAACCCAATCGAAACATAGGCAGAATATCGGAATACACTTCTTTTTCCAAAGATGACCGGAAGATGGCTATCAGGCACCTGAAAAGATGCTCCACATCACTAATCGTTAGAGAAATGCAAGTCCAAAGAGCCATGACATATCACCTCACACCTGTCACAGTGGCTAGCATCCAACAGGCTCCAAATAAGAAATCTTCGCAAGGAGGTGGAGAATAGGGAAGCTCCGTACACTGTTGGTAAGAATGGCAATTGGGGCTGACACTATGCAAACAGCATAAAGTTTCCTCAAAACATACAAACTGAAACACCACGTCATCCAGCTTTTCCACTCCTAAACATATATATCCTGAAAACACTCACGGGGAAAGATACATGTACCCGTATGTTATAGCATCATCAATGACAATAGTCAAAGCATGGAAGCAACCCTAGTGCCCATCCACAGACTGATAGGTAAAAAGAATTGAGATACACACACACACACACACACACACACACACACACACACACGCACACACACCCTCAATGGAATAATACTCAGCCCTAACTAAAACTCAAACTCTGCCATTTGCAGCAATGTAGATGGACCTAGGCAATATTATGCTTTGTGGTAGTAGTGAGACAGCAAAGACAAACAATGAATGTTATCAGTTACATGGGGAATGTAAAAAGTAATGCAAACTAATACATATGCAACACTGAAACAGACCTACAGCCCTAAAAACAAACTTGTGGTTACCAAATGCGACAAGAGGAGAGACAGGACAAATTAGGTATGAGATTAACAGATAAAAACTATTATACATAAAAAATAACCAAAAAGCATTTACTGTATATCACAGGGAATTATACCTACTATCTTGTAATAACCCATAATGTAATATAGTGGAAAAAGAATTCACTATGTTGTTCTCCTGAAACTCACTCAATATTGGAAATCAACTATGCTTCAATTAAAATGTTTTTGAAAAAAACAAGGAACCTGGGGTCAAGAGGGCAGATTAGTAGGAGGACGTGGAGTTCATCTCTCCCCAAAAATGCATCAAGAATACATCTACAGGGACTTCCCTGGCAGTCCAGTGGTTAAGAGTCCGTGCTTCCACTGCAGGGGCCACAGGTTCTATCCTTGGTCGGGAAACTAAGATCCTGCATGCAGTGCAGCCAAAACAAACAGACAAAAAGAACAAAAGAATACATCTACAAATGGAACAGTTCTCACAGAGCACAAGCTGAACACTAGCAGAGAACCCTGCATGCCTAAAAGGACAAGAAGAAGCCCTGTAATACCAGTTAGGATGAAAGAAAGAAGAAGGTGAAAGAAAGAGGAGAGGAAGCGGGATGGGAGCTGCACCTCTGGCATGGGAGCTGAAGGAGAGGAGAGGTTCCTACAGTCAGTGAAGCCCCCTCACCAGCGGGGAGATCAGTTGGGACAGAAGGGGTGCTTCGGGGGCTGTCGGAGGACAGCAGAGCAACCGATCTGTGTCAGGCAAGACAGAAAGAGACCTACACAGATGGTCCATGCCAGAGCCCTTTGTGCCCCATCCTGAGATGTGTGTCCAATGCTGCAGACGGAGCTGGGTGCTGGAACATGGAGTTTGGAAAGCAAACCTGGGGAGAGGACTGCTGTTGGCTGGGAGGAGACAGCCTGAGGAAAGGAGAGTGAGGAAATCCACAACCTGGAATGCTTGAGGAGGAAACCCCGACTGTCATGGAAGTGAAGTGCCATTGTTGAGTGCCACGCAAGGGGACGGACCGCCATTGCAGCCTTCTTCCTATGCTCCAGCCCCTGCCTTCCTTGGCACTAAGAAGAGCCCCTGCTGGGGTCAGCTCTCTTACACCCGCAGCCTCGAGCTAACCTGCATGCCCCGTCCCCACCAGGGCTGCTGCGACCCCAGCCACCACCACCTCCACGCCCCCTCCTTGCTAGAGCAGACTTGTGTGCTCCAGGGCAGCCTCGGGAGCAGACCTCTGTGGGTGGCCCACACACAGAGGTGGGGCTGAAACCACAGCTGAGCCCCAGGGACCATGCAACTAAGGATGAAAAGCTGAATTCTCTCCTTGCAGCTGCGCAAACTGTGAATTGACACCCCCATGACCGGCTTTGTAAACTCAGCACATAGAAAACATCTGAATGGACAACAAGTGCTCCCGCAGCCAAGACGGGTCTAGCTTTAGCAGCTGTAGACTTTGTGGGCACATCCATGTGGGGTTGGGCCAGGCCAGCATATGAGCTGCCACCGTAGTGCCCACAGCAGGTCCAGATCCATGATTACTACAACCCTAGGTCCTGACTTCAGTGGATCTACCCTGGTGGCATGGTGAAAACAATGTCTGAGACACCAGGGCCAATTGGCATACCCACAGTTAAAGTGGGGCCAAGAGCAGTGCCAACAATAGTGTAATCTGAGAGCTTGCACAATGCATGAATGGTGACACAATAGAGCACACCCACTGGTGAACAGCTCCAGAGGAGGAATACTCAGTGGCTTCCCTCACAGTGGGCATGCTCCACTCCCACCCACCTCACACCACAGATCAGAAACACAGCTAAGAAACAGATCCGCAGGCCTCTACTCCAACAACTAGTGAGCAGACCCCACCTCTGACATGGCAGTGACAAACACAGAGCAAAGGGGAGGCCCTGCTCAATATCCAGTTCAGGCTCTGGTCACCAGGACATTAGTCACACCTCCTATAAAGGGGATAATGGCCAGCATACACTGAGGAAACAGGTGGCAGACATCTATACTAAAAACAACCCACACACCAAAAAACATTAAAATCACAGCCTGGGCTGCCCTGGTGACACAGTGGTTGAGAGTCTGCCTGCCGATGCAGGGGACACGGGTTCGTGCCCTGGTCTGGGAAGATCCCACATGCCATGGAGTGGCTGGGCCCATGAGCCATGGCCGCTGAGCCTGCGCATCCGGAGCCTGTGCTCCGCAACGGGAGAGGCCACAACAGTGAGAGGCCCGCGTACCGCAAAAAAAAAAAAAAAAAAAAAAATCACACAGCCTATACAGGGATGTTTCCACATAAAATAGCCGTCCAAGACAGTCTGAGGGTCTGGCATTGGACGGAAGAACCCCAGAGCACTTAGCCTTGAAGGCCAGCAGTGTGTGAGTGCAGGAACTCCACAGGGCTGAGGGAAACAGAGACTCCACTCTTGGAGGGTGCACACAAGGTCTCACGTGCACTGGGACCCAGCACAAAGGAGTACCTCCATAGGAACCTGGGCTACACCTACCTACAACTCTTGGAGGGTCTCCTAGGGAGGCAAAGTTCCACTATAGCTCACTGTGGGGGCAAGGACACTGGTAGCGGAAGCCCCAGGGAATATTGATCGGAATGAGCTCTCCCAGAGATCCATATTTCAGTACCTAGACCAGGCCCCACCCAACAACCTGTAGGTTCCAGTGCTGCAAAGCCTCAGACCAAACAACCACCAAGACAGGAACACAGCCCCACCCAACAGAAGACAGGCTGCCTAAAGTTGTACTAAGCTTATAGCCACCTCAAAACACACCCCTTGACATGGCCCTGCCCATCAGAGGAACAAGACCCAGCTCCACCCACTGGAGAGCAGGCTCCAGTCCATCCCAAGAGAAAGCCTGCAGAAGCCCCTGGACCAACCTCACCCATCAGGGGGCAGACACCAGAAGCAAGAGGAACTACGATACTGCAGCTTGTGGAAAGGAGACCACAAACACAAAAAGACAAAATGAGACAACAGAGAAGTATGCTGAAAACGAAGGAACAAGATAAAAACCCACAAGAACAACTGAAGAGATAGGCAATCCACCTGAAAGATAATTCAGAGTAATGATAGTAAAGATGATCCAAAATCATCAAAAGAATGGAGGCACAGATGTAGAAGATAAAGAAATGTTTAACAAGGAGAGAGAAGACTTAAAGAACTAACAATCAGAGATGAATACAATAACTGAAGTAAAAAATACACTAGAAGGAATCAATAGCAGAATAACTGAGGTAGAAGTACAAGTAAGTGACCTGGAAGACAGAGTGGTGGAAATCACTGCCACAGAACAGAATAAAGAAAAAAGAATGAAAAGAAATGAGGACAGCCTTAGAGACCTCTGGAACAATATTAAATGCACCAACATTCACATTATAGGGGTCCCAGAAGGAGAAGAGAAAGAGAAAGGACCTGAGAAAATATTTGAACATATTATAACCAAAAGTTTCCCTAACAAGAGAAAGAAAACACTCACTCAAGTCCAGGAAGTGAAGAGAATCCCATACAGGATGAACCCAAGGAGGAACGTGGTGAGACATGTATTAATCAAACAGACAAAAATTAAATACAATGAAACAATATCAAAAGCAACAAGGGAAAGCAACAAATAACATAGAAGGGAATCCCCATAAGGTTACTGGCTGATTTTTCAGCAGAAACTCTGCAGGCCAGAAGGGAATGGTACGAAATATTTCAAGTGATGAAAGGGAAAAACCTACAGCCAAGAATACTCTACCCAGCAAGGTTCTCATTCAAATTCAACAGAGAAATCAAAAGCTTTACACACAAGCAGAAGCTAAAAGAATTCAGCACCACCAAACAAGCTTTACAACAAATGCTAAAGGAACTTCTCCAGACAAGAGACCAGCAACTTAAAACAACCTTGTACATGTATTGACTACTATAACAAAACCTCATGGGAACAGCAAACCAAAAACCTATAGTATATACACACACAAAAAAGAAAAAGTGGACTTCCTTGTGGCACAGCGGTTAAGAATCTGCCTGCCAATGCAGGGGACACGGGTTCAAGCCCTGGTCCGGGAAGAACCCACGTGCCGTGGAGCAACTAAGCCCATGCACCACAACTACTGAGCCTGTGCTCTAGACCCCACAAGCCACAACTACTGAATCCCACGTGCCTAGAGCCTGTGTTCCCCAACGAGAGAAGCCACCACAATGAGAAGCTGGTGCACCGCAATGAAGAGTAGCCTGTGCTCACCACAACTAGAGAAAGCCCACGCTCAGCAACGAACACACAACACAGCAAAAAATAAATTTATTTATTTTTAAAAAAAGAAAAAGCAACCCAAACACAACACTAAAGATGGTCATCCAACCACAAGAGAGGAGAAAAAAAGAGGAAGGGAAGGAAAAAGACCTCCAAAAACAAACCTGAACAATTAAGAAAATGGCAATAGGAACATACATAGTGGTAATTACCTTAAATGTAACTGGATTAAATGCTCCAACCAAAAGATATAGACTAGCTGAATGGATACAAAAACAAGACCTGTATACATGCTGCCTACAAGAAGACCCAATTCATACCTAGGGATGCATACAGACTGAAAGTGATGGGATGGAAAAAGGTATTCCATGCAAATGGAAATCAAAATAAAGCTGGAGTAGCAATACTCATATCAGACAAAATAGACTTTAAACACTGTTACAAGAAAGAAGAAAGGACAATACATAATAATCAAGGAATCAATCCAAGCAGAAGATATAATAATTGTAAATATATAAGGACCCAACATAGGAGCACCTCAATATATACAGCAAATGCTACCAGCCATAAAAGGGGAAATTGATGGTAACACAATAATAGTGGAAGATTTTAACACCCCCACTTACCCCAATGGACAGATCATCAAGACAGAAAATTAATAAGGACACACAAGCTATAAATGACACATCAGAACAGATAGACTTAATTGATATCTATAGGACATTCCATCCAAAAGCAGCAGAATACACTTTCTTCACCAGTGTACATGGAACATTCTCCAGGATAGATGACATCCTGGGCCACAAATCAAGCCTCAGTAAATTTAAGAAAATTGAAATCATATCAAGTATCTTTTCTGACCATAACACTATGAGATTAGATATCAATTACAGGAGAAAAAAACTGGAAAAAACAAAACACACGGAATTCCCTGGTGGTGCAGTGGTTAAGAATCTGCCTGCTAATGCAGGGGACATGGGTTTGAGCCCTGGTCCGGGAAGATTCGACATGCAGCAGAGCAACTAAGCCCGTGCGCCACAACTACTGAGCCTGTGCTCTAGAGCCCGCAAGCCACAACTACTGAGCCCGCATGCCACAACTACTGAAGCCTGTGTGCCTAGAGCCCATACTCCACAACAAGAGAAGCCACCGCAATGGCAACCTAAATGCCCATCGACAGACGAATGGATAAAGAAGATGTGGTACATATATACAATGGAATATTACTCAGCCAGAAAAAGGAACAAAATTGGGTCATTTGTAGAGATGTGGATGGATCTAGAGACTGTCATACAGAGTGAAGTAAGTCAGAAAGAGAAAAACAAATATCGTATATTAACACATATATGTGGAACCTAGAAAATGATACAGATGAACCAGTTTGCCAAGCAGAAATTGAGACACAGAAGTAGAGAAAAAACTTACGGACACCAAGCGGGGAAAGGAGCGGGGAGTGGGGGTTGTGGTGAGATGAATTGGGAGATTGGGATTGACATGTATTCACTGATGTGTATAAAATGGATGACTAATAAGAAAAAAAATATTTGATAATGGAATGGACTTGGAATCTTTGATCACCTAAGACAGTTCCTTGAACTTTGTAGATGTCTAAAATAATATTTAATAATTCTTTGCCAACTGTTGATCTTAATGAACTAAATAAGGTTTTTGTCTTAGCTTTCTTAATAAGTTGTAACACAGAGAAAAGTGCATAAGTCATAAGTTTAACTATAAACATATGACATGTGAGTTATCTGAACTCCCACTAGTATAACCACTACTCAGATCAAGAAACAGAACTTTCCCAGCACCTCGGAAGGCTTCCTTATACCATTTCCTGGTCATGACCCCTGCTTTCTGCCCCTAAAGTAACCATTATCTTCACCATAAATTTGTTTTCCCCAGTTCTGAATTTTTTAAAAAGAAACCATACAATGTATATCATTTTATGTCTGCCTGGTTTTGCTGAATATTGCTCATGAGTTTTATTTCTGTTGTTGCTTGCAGCAATGCTCACTTATTTTTATTGTCTTCTATATTTTATTATACAAATGCAAAATATATTCCAATGTTAAAAAAATAAAAATTAAAAAATAATAATAATTTTTTTTAAAAAAAGAGAAGCCCACACACTGCAACCAAGAGTAGCCCCCACTCGCCGCAACTAGAGAAAGCCCGCATGCAGCTACGAAGACCCAACATAGCCAAAAATAAATAAATAAATAAATTTATTTAAAAAACAAAACAAAACACATGGAGGCTAAACAATATATTACTAAACAACCAGTGGATCACTGAAGAAATCAAAGAGGAAACACAAAAATTCCTACAGACAAATGACAATGAAAACATGACAATCCAAAATCAATGGGACACAGTAAAAGCAGTTCTAAGAGGGAAGTTTATCGCAATACAATCTTACCTCAGGAAACAAGAAAAATCTCGAATAAAAAACCTAACCTTACATCTGAAGCAACTATAGAAAGAAAAAACAAAGAAAACCTAAAGTTAGTTGAAGGAAAGAAATCATAAAGATCAGATCAGAAATAAATGAAAAAGAAATGAAGAAAATGATAGCGAAGATCAATAAAACTAAAAGCTGGTTCTTTGAGAAGATAAACAAAATTGATAAAGCATTAGCCAGACTCATGAAGAAAAAAGGGAGAAGACTCAAATCAACAGAATTAGAAAAGAAAAAGCAGAAGGAACAACTGACACTGCAGAAATACAAAGAATCATAAGAGATTACTACAAGCAGCTATATGCCAATAAAATGGACAACCTGGAAGAAATGGACAAATTCTTAGCAAAGTACAACCTTCCGAGACTGAACCAGGAAGAAATAGAAAATATAAAAAGACCAATGGCAAGCACTGAAATTGAAACTGTGATTCAAAATCTTCCAACAAACAAACGCCCAGGACTAGATGGCTTCACAGGCAAATTCTATCAAACATTCAGAGAAGAGCTAACACATATCCTTCTCAAGCTCTTCCAAAATACAGCAGAGGGAGGAACACTCCCAAACTCATTCTACGAGGCCATCATCACCCTGATACCAAAACCAGACAAAGATGTCACAAAGAAAGAAAACTACAGGCCAGTATCACTGATGAATATAGATGCAAATATCCTCAACAAAATTCTAGCAAACTGAATCCAACAGTACATTAAAAGGATCATACACCATGCTCAAGTGGGGTTTATCCCAGGAATGCAAGGATACTTCAACATACGCAAATCAATCAGAATGATAAACCATACTAACAAATTGAAGGATAAAAACCACATGATCATCTCAATAGACACAGAAAAAGCTTTTGACAAAATTCAACACCCATTTATGATAAAAAAAAAAAAACTCTCCAGAAACTAGGCATAGAGGGGACTTACCTCAACATAATAAAGGCCATATATAACAAACCCACAGCCAACATCATTCTCAACGGTGAAAAACTGAAACCATTTCCACTAAGAACAGGAACAAGACAAGGTTGCCCACTCTCACCACTCTTATTCAACGTAGTTTTGGAAGTTTTAGCCACAGCAATCAGAGAATAAAAAGAAATAAAAGGAATCCAAATAGGAAAAAAAGAAGTAAAACTGTCACTGTTTGCAGTTGACATGATACTATACATAGAGAACCCTAAAGATGCTACCAGAAAACTACTAGGGCTAATCAATGAATTTGGCAAAGTAGCAGGATACAAAATTAATGCACAGAAATATCCTGCATTCCTTTACACTAATGATGAAAAATCTGAAAGAGAAATTAAGGACACAATCCCACTTAGCATTGCAACAAAAAGAATAAATATCTAGGAATAAACCTACCTAAGGAGACAAAAGACCTGTATGCAGAAAACTATAAGACACTGATGAAAGAAATTAAAGATGATACAAACAGATGGAGAGATATACCATGTTCTTGTACTGGAAGAATCAACACTGTGAAAATGACTATACTACCCAAAGCAATCTGCAGATTCAATGCAATCCCTATCAAACTACCACTGGCATTTTTCACAGAACTAGAACAAAAAATTTCACAATTTGTATGGAAACACAAAAGACCCCGAATAGCCAAAGCAATCTTGAGAACGAAAAAAGGAGCTGGAGGAATCAGGCTCCCTGACTTCAGACTATACTACAAAGCTACAGTAATCAAGACAGTATGGTACTGGCACAAAAACAGATATATAGCTCAATGGAACAGGATAGAAAGCCCAGAGATAAACCCATGCACATATGGTCACCTTATCTTTGTTAAAGGAGGCAAGAATATACAATGGAAAAAAGACAGCCTCTTCAATAAGCGTTGCTGGGAAAACTGGACAGCTACATGTAAAAGAATGAAATTAGAACACTCCCTAACACCATACACAAAAATAAACTCAAAATGGATTAAAGACCTAAATGTAAGGCCAGACACTAGAAAACTCTTAGAGGAAAACACAGGCAGAACACTCTATGACATAAATCACAGCAAGATCCCTTTTGACCCACCTCCTAGAGAAATGGAAATAAAAAGAAAAATAAACAAATGGGACCTAATGACACTTAAAAGCTTTTGCACAGCAAAGGAAACCATAAACAAGACAAAAAGATAACCCTCAGAGAAAATATTTGCAAACGATGCAACTGACAAAGGATTAATCTCTAAAATACACAAGCAGCTCATGCAGCTCAATATGAAAATAACAAAGAACCCAATCCAAAAACGGGCAGAAGACCTTAATAGACATTTCTCCAAAGAAGATATACAGATGACCAACAAACACATGAAAGGATGCTCAGCATCGCTAATCATTAGAGAAATGCAAATCAAAACCACAATGAGATATCACCTCACACTTATCAGAATGGCTATTATCAAAAAGACAACAAATAGAGTTTGGCCAAAATGGAAGAAGAGAAATACCCTGAGTTCACCTCCTCTCTCGGGCACACAAATATTACAATTTACAGAACACCTGTGGATAAAAAAGATTAGAACCTACTGGAAAAAGTCTTCTGTGACTAAAGATATAAAGAAGAAACAATAGTGAGATGAGTAGGACAGGCTGAGTATTGTATAGTCAAGACACATACCCCTGGGTGGGTGACCCACAAACAGGAGAATAATTACAATTGCAGAGGTTCCCCCCAAACAGTAAGGGGTCTGAACCCCACATCAGGCTACCAAGCCTGGGCATCTTGTGCCAGGGAGACAAGCTCCTAAAACATCTGTCTTTAAAGGCCAGCAAGGCTTAAATTCACTAGACACAGAGGGCTGTGGGAAAAAGACACTCCACTCTTAAAGGGTGTACACAAAACCTCACATGCTCAGGGACCCAGATCAGAAGCAGTCATTTGAAAGGAGTCTGGATCAGTCCTACCTGCTGATCTTGGACAGTCTCACAGAGAGGCAAGAGGCAATTGGTGCTCGCCCTCAGGGACGGAGACACTGGTGGCAGCCATTTTGGGGAGCTCGTTCTACCATATAGAGTCTGATGCTGGCAAGCACCATTTTGGAATCCTACATCTAGCTTATTAGCCTCAGGACCCAGCCCTGCCCACACCCACCAGTCCCTAGGCAATGATACTGGCAAGCCTCAGTCCAGACAACTCACTGGTCAGGGACATAGCCCCACCCACCAGGACACAGACTGCCTTAATAACCTCTGAACCCACAGTCGCCCCTGGACATGGCCCTGCGCAGCAGAGGGCCCAGGACCAGGCCCCACACACCACTGCACAGGCACTAGGTCTAAGACCCCCCAAGGTCCTACAACCAGAGACCTCGGGATGCAGCTCCACAAACAGTGGGCAGAACCTGCCCCAGAATCCCCAGCCTTGCCCACCAGTGAGCCTGCTCTAGACTCAGGACAAGTCTCATCCACCAGTGGGCTGCAACCAGCCCCAGGAAACTCCATAGCCTGAAGACACAGCCCACCCACCAGTAAGCCAGCACCAGCCCTGGGACTGGCTGGGCCCCACCAGTGAGCCTGCTTTAGCCTTGGGACCAGCCTCACACACCATCAAAAGGACACCAGCCCCAGGAAAACTGCAGCCATGCAGCCTGCAGACCCACCCCACCCACCAGCAGGCCAACATAATATTTGGGACACCCCAGGCCCTGCATCCAGTTGTGTCAGGAACCAGCTACACCACTAGTGGCTGGACACCAGCTCTGGGACCCCTGGACTCTGCAACCAGACCCGAGGATCCAGCTCTGCCCACCAATAAGCCAGAACTAGCCCCAGGACCAGGCTTCAGCCACCAGTGAGCAGGCACAAGCCCCAGCATCCCTTGGACCCAAACTCTGCCCAAGAGTCAGCCAGCATTAGCCTCGGGCCCCCCCGCAGTGTTCTGAAGCCTGCCGCTCGTGACCCAGTCCCACCAAGCAGCAGCTGGCAGTCTCTGCACGAGGCAGGGCCTGACAACCAAGTAGACCAGGGCAAGCCAAGCCTACCAATCTACCCTCAGTAACCAGCCCACCACAACAGAAAGGCCTAAGCATCCCACATAGAGAACATATAAATCTAGTCACCAGATGGGAGTGTGTTGTTACATCTCCTACAAAAGGCCACTCCTCCAAGGTCAGGAAATGTAACCAACCTACCAGATACATAGAAATAAAAACAGCAAGTTAGACAAAATAAGGCAACAAGGGAACATGTTTCAAAAGAAGAAACAAGAAAAATAACCCAGAAGAAGAGCTAAGTAGAGTGGAAATAGCCAATCTACCTGAGAAAGGGTTCAAGGTATTGATAATAAAGATGATCAGAGAAGTCAGGAGAAGAATGGACAAACAGAGTCAGAAGTTAGAAGTTTCTAAAAAAGAGTTAGAAAATATAAAGAACAATCCAATAGAGATGAAGAATATAAAAACTGAAATAAAAAATACACTAGAAGGAATCAACAGTAGACCAAATGAAACAGAGGAACAGATCAGTGAGCTGGAAGACAAAGTAGTTGAAATCACTGAAGATGAAAAGAAAGAAGAAAAAAAGAATGAAAAGAAATGAGGGCAGTTTAAGAGAATTCTGGGACAACATCAAGTATACTAACATTCACATTATAGGGGTCCTAGAGGAGAAGGGAGTGAGAAAAGGACTGCGAACATATTTATAGACATAATAGCTGAAAATTTCCTTAACCTGGGAAAGGAAACAGACATCCAAGTTCAGGAAGCACAGAAGTCCCAAATAGGATCAACCCAAAGAAGACCACACCAAGATACATCACAATTAAAGTGGCAAAAATTAAAGACGAAGAGAGCATCAAAGGAAAAGCAACTATGGGCTTCCCTGGTGGCGTAGTGGTTAAGAGTCCGCCTGCCAATGCAGGGGACATGGGTTCGTGCCTCGGTCCGGGAAGATCCCACATGTCGCGGAGCAGCTGGGCCCGTGAGCCATGGCCGCTGAGCCTGCACGTCCAGAGCCTGTGATCTGCAACGGGAGAGGCCACAGCAGTGAGAGGCTTGTGTACCGCAAAAAAAAAAAAAAAAAAAAAAATGGAAAATCAACTAGCCACATAGAAGGTAACTCCCATGAGGTTATCAGCTGACTTTATAGTCCAAACTTTGGGGCCAGAAGGGAGTGGCACAATATATTTAAGATGAGGAAAGGGGAAAACCTATAAACAAGAATACTCTACCCAGGGAGACTCTCACATTCAGATTTGATGGAGAGATCAAAAGTTTTATAGACAAGCAAAGCTAACAGGGTTCAGCACACCAAACCAGCTTTGTGAGAAATGTTAAAGAGACTTCTGTAAGCAAAGAAGAAAAGGCCACAACTAGAAAAATGAAAATTATGAGGGGAAAAAGCTCATCAGTAAAGGTAAAAATATAGTAAAGGTAGTAAATCAACCATGTACAAAGCTAGGAGGAAGGTTGAAAGACAAAAGTAGTAAATTCATCTATATCCACAATAAGCAGTTGAGGGATACACAAAACAATTAGATTTAAAATATGACATCAGAATAAGTAATCATGGGGGAGGAGAGTAAAAATACAAGGTTGTTAAAATGCGTTTGAAATTAAGAGATCCGTAACTTAAAATAACCATACTTATATAGATAGATGAGAGATAGATAGATAGATAGATAGATAGATAGATAGATATAGATATAGATATATAGATTGCTATATATAAACCCCATGGTAACCACAAACCAAAAATCTATAACAGATACACACACAAAAGACACAAAGAAATCCAAACATAACACTGGAGATAGTTATGAAATGACAAAAGAAGAAGAAATAAACAAAAAAGAACTACAAAAACAATTAACAAAATGGCAATAAGCTCACAGATGTAGAAAACAAACTAGTGGTTAGAAGCAAGGATAAAATAGGGGGTAGGGGATTAAGAGGTGTAAACTACCATGTATAAGATAAATAAGCTACAGGGATATACTGTACAGCAGAGGGAATATAGCCAATATTTCATAATCACTCTAAATGTAGTATAAACTTTAAAAACTGTGAATCACTATATTGTACACCTGAACTTATATAATACAGTAGATCAACTATACCTCAATTAAAAAAGAAAAAATGGGGGTTCCCCTGGTGGCGCAGTTGTTGAGAGTCCACCTGCCGATGCAAGGGACACAGGTTCATGCCCCAGTCCGGGAAAATCCCACATGCCGCAGAGCGGCTAGGCCCGTGAGCCATGGCTGCTGAGCCTGCGTGTCCGGAGCCTGTGCTCCGCAATGGGAGAGGCCACAACAGTGAGAAGCCCACATACCTCAAAAAAAAAAAAAGAAAAAATGGAAATAAGTACAAACATACCAATAATGACTTTAAATGTAAATATACTAACTGCTCCAATCAAAAGACAGAGAGCAGCTGAATGGATACAAAAACAAGACCAGGGACTTCCCTGGTGATGCAGTGGTTAAGAATCCTCTTGCCAATGCAGGGGACACGGGTTCAAGCCCTGGTCCAGGAAGATCCCACATGCCGCAGAGCAACTAAGCCCGTGCGCCACAACTACTGAGCCTGTGCTATAGAGCCTGTGAGCCACAACTACTGAGCCTGCGTGCCACAACTACTGAAGCCCGCATGCCTAGAGCTCGTGCCCCACAATGAGAAGCCACTACAGTGAGAAGCAAGCACACTGCAACGAAGAGTAGCCCCTGCTCGCCGCAACTAGAGAAAGCCCGCGTGCAGCAACGAAGACCCAACACAGCCAAAAATAAATAAATAAATTTATTTAAAAAAAAAACAAGACCAGTTTATATGCTGCCTACAAGAGACTCACTTCAGATGTAAAGACACAGACTGAAAGTACGGGTATGGAAAAAGGTACTCCATGCATATGGAAATCAAAAGAAAGCTAGGATAGCAATACTTACATCAGACAAAATCAACTTTAAAACAGAATGTTACTGGAGACAAAGAAGGACATTACATGTTGATCAAGGGATCAATCCAAGAAGAAGATATAACTCTTGTAAATATATATACCCCCAACATAGGAACACCTAAATACGTAAAGAAAATATTAACAGACATAAAGGGAGAAATTGACAGTAACACAATAATAGTAGGGGATTTCAACACCTTACTTACAGCAATAGATAATTCAGAAGAAAATCAATAAGGAAACACTGGCCTTAAATGACACTATACCAGGGAGACTTAGTAGATATATATAGAATATTTAATCCAAAAGCAGAATACACATTCTTTTCAAATGCACATGGAACATTCTCCAGGATAGATCACATGGCAGGCCACAAAACAAGCCTCAGCAAAGTTAAGAAAACTGAAATCATATCAATTATCTTTTCTGAACACAATACTATGAGACTAGATATCAGCTACAAGGAAAAAAACTGAAAAAAACCACAAACACACGGAGTCTAAACAACATGCTGCTGAACAATGAATGGGTCACTGAAGAAATTTTAAAATACCTGGAAACAAATAAAAATGGAAACACAATAATTGTAACAAATCTATGGTACACTGAAAAAGCAGTTCTAAGAGGGAAGTTTGTAGAGATACAAGCTTACCTACGGAAACAAGAAAAATCTCAATTAAACAACCTAATCTTACACCTAAAGGAACTAGGAAAAGAAGAACAAATAAACCCAAAGTTAGAAGAAGGAAAGACATCATAAATCAGAGGAGAAAAAAAAACAGACTAAAATAATAGAAAAGGTCAATACAACTAAGAGCTGACTCTTTAAAAAGATAAACAAAATTTACAAAACTTTAGCCAGATTCACCAAGAAACAATAGAGAGGGCCCAAATAAATAAAATCAGAAATAAAAAAGGGGAAGTTACAATCAACACCACAGAAATACAAAGGATCATAAGGATCAGACCATGAACAATTACATGCCATTAAAATGGACAACCTAGAAAATGGACAAATTCTTGGAAATGTACAATCTCCCAAGACTGAGGAGTAAGAAATAGAAAATATGAAAAAAAAAAGAAAAAAAAAAAAGAAATAGAAAATATGAACAAATTACCAGCAATGAGATTAAGTCAGTAACTTTTTAAAAACTCTCATTTGACAGAGACTTATAGGCAGACAAAGAAGTGAGAAAACTTTGTAGTGGAAGAAGGGAGGGCTTCAGGTATGTATCACTGGCGGTTGCTGGCACAGAGAAGCTGGAGGCACAGTAACTAGAGGCAGACAATCCTATTCATTTGGGTTGGGTTGGTTTGTGTACTTTATGTCTTAGGCATAGCATATTTGACTTGTTTTAGTTGGTCTTGAGCTGGAAATGGGGGTGAAAATTGGGGAAGCTGGCAGTTGTTGACCAAGTCCTCATCAACTGGGGCCAGTTACTGCAGAGGTTATGGTTTTACTTCTGGGATGGTTGCTACAAAGGATGTGGGTCAGAATTCTATTGTCATATGTGATCTGGCCACTGTTCACTTGTATATTATATCTTTCAGATCCTATTATCCCTGTGGCTACCAAGGAAGCCAGCCATCGCCTGCCATCACTGGCCAACCCTGGCCTGCTGAACTCAATCATATTAGTGCCTGGAGGCATTCCTTTTTGCTTTGTTATACAACACCCCTCAAGGCCCTCCCCACACTTCATAGTAGGTGATATATTATTCAGCCTTAAGTGGTATATCCACTGTATCGTATCCACTGTGCTGAACTTTTTTATATTTATTCTATTGTATTGTGCTTAACTTTAGTTACTGGCCCCTTTTCCCAACAACTCTCCCAAGAACCCCAAATGCCAGCTGCCTCAGAAGATATGCCCCCATGCATCAGGTAGAGTTTCAACATTGGACATGAGCTGAATTAAGAGCTATTAGTTACACACTACTATATATAAAGTAGATAAACGACAAGGACCTACTGTATAGCTTAGGGAACTAAACTCAATATCTTGTAATAACCTATAATGGAAAAGAATCTGAAAGAAGTGTGTGTGTGTATAGCATCACCTTGCTGTACACCTGAAACTACCACATTTTAAATCACCTATACTTTAATTTTTTTTAAGAGCTAGTACTAAATATTATTCTAAATTCAGACAAGACCAGCAAATATTCATAGAAGAATTTATAACTATTTTGGGTGCATATGACTCAGAGTTACCAATACCTGCCACATATCATTCATATACATATTGGTCAGAACAGCAGATGTTAATTCCTGGATGGGAAAGATTGGATTGATCTAGGAAAGGACTTACAGGATCTCTCTTACCAAAAGAGAGGGTCCAAAAACAAGCCTGAAAAGTTGGGCAAAGTCTCCTAAAAACCATACCTGAAATATTTCCAATAAAATCGATACAAGTGTTACTGTTTCTATATTAAGCCCTGCCACCATTGCTCAGCCTCTTCCTTCAAGCAAACATACCACACAGGTTGATCAATATTTTTAAAACTCACAGATTTTCCCTGTCTCCCAGCCTTTCACTGTAACCCTTGAGCCCTTTGACTGGAAACATACCTTCCTGCTGTGTGATAACACACCTACAAATTTTCCCATATAATGCTGTAAGTAAAGAAGCCAGTCTGAAAGGACTACATACTATGTAGATCCAACTATGTAATATTCTGAAAGAGGCAAAACTACAGAAATAATAAAGTGATCAGTGGTTGCCAAGGTTTCAGAGGGATGGAGGTGAACAGGTGGAGCACAAGGGATATGTAGGGTGGGGAAACTACCCTGTATGATCCTGTATGGATGAATGACATTATGCATTTGTCAAAAGTATAAGCTATACAACACAAAAGGGTGAATCTTAATGTAAACTATGAATTTTAGTTAATCATAATATATTAATATCAGTTTGTCAATTGTAAGAAGTGTACCATAGTAATACGAGATATGAATAATAGGGGAAACTGTGTGGGGGAGAGGGGAGGTATATCTGTGCTAACAAAAACACTAATTTGAAAAGATACATGCACCCCAATGTTCACTGTAGCATTATTTACAATTGCTAATGGAACAACCTAAGTGTTCATCAACAGATGAATGGATAAAGAAGATGTGGTGTATATACACAATGAAATATTACTCAGCCATAAAAAAGAATGAAATTTTGCCATTTGTGGCAATATGGATGGACCTGGAGGGGATTATTATACTCAGTAAAATAAGTCAAACAGAGAAAGACAAATAATGTATGTTTTCATTTATATGCGGAAGCTAAAAATTAAACAAATGAACAAATTTAACAAAACAGAAACAAACTCACAGATACAGAGAACTAGTGGTTACCAGGGGAGAGAAGTGTGGGGAGAGAAGTTACAAAGATGTAATGTACAGCACAGGGAATACAGACAATATTATATAATAACTATATACAGTGTACAGTCTATAAAAATATTGAATCAGTATGTTGTACACTTAAAACTAATAAAATATGGTAAGTCAACTATACTTCAATGCTAAATAAATAAATAAATAGATAAAATGGGAAAATCGAAAAATGCCAACAATTTTTATTGCCTAAATAGAAAAATTCATCCCAAAATTCATAGGGAATGTCAAGGGATCCCGAATAGCCGAAACAATATTGAAAAAGAAAAATAAAGTTAATGTTCTTATATCTTCCAATTTCAAAACTTATTATAAAGCTACAGTAATAAAAACAATGTTCTACTGGCATAATGACAGACACAGAGACCAATACAATAGAATAGAGAGCCCAGAAATAAACTCTTGCATGTATGCTACAGTGATTTTTAGCAAGGGTGCCAAGACCATACAATGCAGGAAGGACAATCTTTTGAAAAAACTTTCTGTGTTAGAGATGGTAGGCAGTGAAATAGGTGAAGTGATTAAGAGGTAAAAGCTCCCAGTTACAAAATAAGACATGGGGATGTTAATATATGGCATAAGGAATATGGTCAAGAATATTGTAATATTCAATACATATATTGTAATAACTTTATAGGCAGACACATGGTTACTAGACTAATCATTGTGATCATTTTAATGTATGCAAATGTCAAATCACTATGTAGTACTCCTGAAACGAACATAATATTGTATGTCAACCATATTTCAACAATTTTGGGGGGAAAACTGGGTATCCACATGCAAAACAATAAATGAAGTTGAACCCTTACCTTAAACCACATACAAAAATAAACTCAAAATGGATCAAAGACCTAAAATAATAAAACTCTTAGATGAAAACATAAGGGAAAAGCTTCATAACATTGAATCTGGCAATGATTTCTTGGATATTACACCAAATACATAGGCAACAAAGGTAAAATATGTAAACTGGGATACATCAAAATTTAAAACGCCTGTGCATCAAAGGACACAATATATAGTGAAATGGCAACCTATGGAATGGGAAAAATATTTGCAAAATATCTGAATATCTGACATGTGGTTAATATCCAGAATATATAAAGAACTACAACTCAGTGGCAAAAAATAAATAAACTGATGTTTAAAAGGGTAAAGAACCTGAATAGACATTTCTGCAAAGAAAATATACAAATGGCAGTCAAGCATATGAAAAGATGTGCAACCTCACTAATAATTAGAGAAATGCAAACCAAACTGCAATGAGATGTCACTTCATACCTATTAGAGTAGTTGCTATAAAAAACAAAAAAAGGACTTCCCTGGCAGTCCAATGGTTAGAACTCCGTGCTCCCAGTGCAGGGGCACATGTTTGATCCCTGTTCAGGGAACTAATATCCCGCATGCTGCAATGAGTGGCCAAAACAAAACAGAACAAACAAACAAAAAAAAAACAAGTGTTGGCAAAGATGTGGAAAAATTGAAACCATTGTGCACTGTTGGTCAGAATGTAAAATGGTGCAGCCATCATGGAAAATAAAATGACAGTTCATCAAAAAATTGAAAATAGAACTACTATATAATGCATTGATTCCACTTCCAGTATATATCAAAAAGAATTGAAAACAGGATCTCAAAGAGATATTTGTACAGTCACATTGATAGCAACATTATTCATAATAGCCAAAAGGCAGAAGCAAACCAAATGTCCATAAAGGAATGAACAGATAAACAAAATTTGGTAGATGCATACAATGGAATATTATTCCGCCTTAAAAAGGAAGGAAAATCTGATAAATCCCACAACATGGAATAATACGGAGAACATTATGTTAAGTGAAATAAGCCAGCCACAAAAGATAAATACTGTATGATTTTACTTATATTAGGTATCTAGTGTAGTCAAACTGACAGAGACAGAAAATAGAATGGTGGTTTCCAGTGGTTGGAGAGAGGAGGCAATGTGGAGTCATTGCTTAAAGGTTTGCTGAAAAGTAGTTGTTGCTAAGAGTCTATAGACTTTTAGTTTTGCAAGATGAAAAAGTTAGCGAGATTGGTTACACAACAATGCAAATATACTTAACACTACTGAACTGTACACTTCAGTGTGATAAATTTTAAGGTGTCTTTTATGTTATGTGTATTGAAAACAATTTTGTTTAAAAGACAACTAAGGAAAGGACTTCCCTTGTGGTGCAGTGGTTAAGAATCCACCTGCCAATGCAGGGGACACGGGTTAGAGCCCTGGTCCAGGAAGATCCCACATGCCGTGGAGCAACTAAGCCCATGCACCACAACTACTGAGCCTGCACTCTAGACCCCACAAACCACAACTACTGAGCCCACGTGCCACAACTACTGAAGCCCATGTGCCTAGAGCATGCTCTGCAACAAGAGAAGCCACCACAATGAGAAGCCCATGCAACAAAACGAAGAGTAGCCCCCGCTCACCACAACTAGAGAAAGCCCACGTGCAGCACCAAAAACCGAATGCAGACAAAAAAGTAAATTAAAAAAAAAGACAACTGGGGAATTAGGGCCAGAGCAACTCCCCAGCACCTGCAGGAGCTGTGGGGCAAGGCGCCCCTACCCTGTGACTCTGATTAGGGCAATGAAAAGTCCATGAGCTCCGGGCATTAAAGGACAGGCAGTGTGAGTGAAACCCCTTAGGATGAGCCTGGAAGGAGGGGCCTTCACACCAGGGCACCCACCTGTTTCTCACCACAGGACACCCCTGCCGGGCACCAGCATCTCCTGAGATCCTGTGAGATCTGTCATCCCAGGAAGTGTAGTCTTGGCCATAGCGCCTGAGGTGATTCTGCCTTTCTCTGAGTGGTCCCTGGTACTCTGAGCATCCCAGCCCATCCCAGCCAATCCTCTCTCAGCCCATCACTGGCAACTTTTAAAAGAGCTGTTTTGGTGGTGATGTGAGCAAAAGCTGACTGAAGTAGATTGAGAGGTGAGTGGAGTTGAGAAAGCAGGAAGAGACAAAACTTGTACTAACTCCAGACTCCATGAATGAAGTCCGAGAGGCATTTTGACTTGAACTGAGTTACACCACTGGCTTTACTGGTTCTCCAGCTTGCAGATGGCAGACTATGGGACTTCTCTGACTCCATAACCAGGGGGCAGACAGCAGAAGCAAGAGGAACTATGACCCAGCAGCCTGCAGAAAGAAGACCACAAACAGTAAGTTAGACAAGATGAGATGACACAGAAATATGTCACCGATGAAGGAGCAAGGTAAAAATCCACAAGACCAAATAAATGAAGAAGAACTAGGAAATGTACATGAAAAAGAATTCAGAGTAATGATAGTAAACATGATCCAAGATCTTGAAAATAAAATGGAGGCATGGATCGAGAAGATACAAAAAATGTTTAACAAGGACCAGAAGAACTAAAGAACAAATGAACAGTGATGAACAACACAATAACTGACATGAAAAATACACCGGAAGGAATCGATAGCAGAAAAACTGAAGCAGAAGAACAGATAAGTGAGCTGCAAGATAGAATGGTGGATACAACTGCCACAGAGCAGAATAAAGACAAAAGAATGAAAAGAAATGAGGACAGGCTCAGAGACCTCTGGGACAACATTAAACACACCAGCATTCAAATTATAGGGGTCCCAGAAAAAGAAAAGGCAAAGGGCCAGAGAAAATATTTGAAGAGATTATAGTCAAAAACTTCCCTAACATGGGAAAGGAAATAATCACCCAAGTCCAGGAAGCACAGAGCGTCCCACACAGGATAAACTCAAGGAGAAACATACTGAGACACATATTACTCAAACTAACAAAAATTAAATGCAAAGAAAAATATTAAAAGCAGCAAGGGAAAATCAACAAATAACATACAAGGGAATCCCCACAAGGTTATCAACTGATTTTTTAGCAGAAACTCTGCAGGTCAGAAGGGAATGGGATGATATATTTAAAGTGGTGAAAGGGAATAAGCTACAACCAAAATTACTCTACCCAGAAAACATCTCATTCAGGTTCGACAGCAAAATCAAAAGCTTTAAAGACAAGCAAAAGCTAAGAGAATGCAGCACCACAAAAACAGCTTTACAACAAATGCTAAAGGAACTTCCCTAGGTGGGAACACAACAGAAGAAAAAGACCCACAAAAACAAACACAGAACAATTTAAAAGATGGTAATAAGAACATACATATTGATAGTGACCTTAAATGTAAATGTATTAAGTGCTCCAACCAAAAGACATAGACTGGCTGAACGGATACAAAAACAAGATCAGTATATATCCTGTATAAAGATACCCACTTCAGGGACTTCCCTGGTGACACAGTGGTTTAGAATACACCTGCCAGTGCAGGGGACATGGGTTCAATCCCTGGTCCGGGAAGATCCCACATGCTGTGGAACAACTAAGACCATGTGCCACAATTACTGAGCCTGCACTCCTCAGCCCATGAGCCAAAACTACTGAGCCTGCGTGCCACAACTACTGAAGCCTGCGCACCTAGAGCCCATGCTCCACAACAAGAGAATCCACTGCAATGAGAACCCCCCACACCACAACGAAGAGTAGCCCCCACTCACTACAACTAGAGAAAGCCCACGCACAGCAATGAAGACCCAATGAAGCCAAAAATATATAAATAAATAATTTTTTAAAAAAATAAAGAGATCCATTTCAGACCTAGAAACACATACAGACTGAAAATGAGGGAATGGAAAAAGATACTCCATGCAAATGGAAATAAAAAGAAAGCTGGAGTAGCAATACTCATATCAGAGAAGATAGACTTTAAAATAAAGACTATTACAAGAGAAAAGGAAGGACACTATATAATGATCAAGGGATCAATCCAAGAAGAAGATATAACAATTGTAAATATTTATGCACCCAACATAGGAGCACCTCAATACATAAAGCAAATGCTAACAGCCATAAAAGGGGAAATGAACAGTAACACAATAAGAGTGGGGTTCATTAATACTCCACTTACATCAATAGACAGATCATCAACATGGAAAATTAATAAGGAAACACAAGCCATAAATGACACATTATAACAGATAGATTTATTTGATATTTAGAGGACATTCCATCTGAAGGCAGCAGAATACACTTTCTTCTCAAGTGCACAAGGAACTTTCTCCAGGATAGATCACATCTTGGGCCACAAATCAAGCCACGGTAAATTTTAGAAAATTGAAATCGTATCAAGCATCTTTTCAACCACAATGCTATGAGATTAGAAATCAATTACAGGAAAAACTGTAAAAAACACAAACACATGAAGGCCAAACAATATGTCATTACATGACCAATGGATCACTGAAGAAGTCAAAGAGTAAATGAAAAAACACCTAGAAACAAATGACAAGGAAAGCACAGTGACCCAAAATCTATGGGATACAGCTAAAGCAGTTCTAAGAGGGAAGTTTATAGCAATACAGTCCCACCTCAGGAAACAAGAAAAATCTCAAGTAAACAACTTAAACTTAAGTTTAAAAAACTAAAGAAAGGAAAACAAACAAACCCCAAAGTTAATAGAAGGAAAGAAATCATAAAGATCAGAGCAGAAATAAATGAACTAGAAATGAAGAAAACAATAGCAAAGATCAATGAAACTAAAAGGTGGTACTTTGACAAGATAAACAAAATGGATAAACCTTTAGCCAGACTCATCAAGAAAAAAGGGGTGAGGATTCAAATCAATAAAATTAGAAATGAAAAAGGAGACATAACAACTGACACTGCAGAAATACAAAGGATCATGACAGATTACTGAAAGAAACTATATGGCCCCAAAATGGATAAGCCGGAAGAAATGGACAAATTCTTCGAAAGGTACAACCTTCCAAGACTAACCAGGAGGAAATGTAAAACATGAAAAGACCAATCACAAGGAATGAAATTGAAATTGTGATCAAAAATCTTCCCACAAATGAAAGTCCAGGATCAGGTGGCTTCACAGGCGAATTCTATCAAACATTTAGAGAAGAGCTAACACCTATCCTTCTCAAACTCACCCAAAAAATTTCAGAGGGAGGAACACTCCCAAGCTCATTCTACGAGGCCTCCATCACCCTGATACCAAAACCAGACAAAGATGTCACACACAAAAAAAGAAAATTACGGGCCAATATCACTGACGAACATAGATGTAAAAATCCTCAACAAAAGACTAGCAAACAGAATCCAACAACACATTAAAAGGATCATACACCAGGATCAAGTGGGATTTATCCCACGGATGCAAGAATTCTTCAACATACACAAATCAAACAATGTGACACACCATATTAACCAACTGAAGAATAAAAACCATATGATCATCTCAACAGACAAAATCTGACAAAATTCAACACCCATTTATGATAAAAACTCTCCAGAAAGTGGGCATAGAGGGAACCTACCTCAACATAATAAAGACTATATAAGACAAACACACAGAAAACATTATTGTCAATGGTGGAAAACTGAAAGCACTTCCTCTAAGATCAGGAAAAAGGCAAGGATGTCCACTCTCGCCACTTTTATTCAACATAGTTTTGGAAGTCCTAGCCACAGCAATCAGAGAAGAAATAAAAGGAATCCAAATTGGAAAAGAAGTAAAACTGCCACTGCTTGCAGATGACATGACACTGTACATAGAAAATCCTAAAGATGCCACCAGAATACTACTAGAGAACTTCCCTGGTGGCACAGTGGTTAAGAATCCTTCTGCCAACACAGGGGACATGGGTTTGAGCCTTGGTCTGGGAAGATGCTGCAGAGCAACTAAGCCTGTGTGCCACAACTACTGAGCCTGCGCTCTAGAGCCCGCAAGCCACAATTACTGAAGCCCACGCATCACAACTACTGAAGCCTATGCTCCTAGAGCCTGTGCTCCACAAGAGAAGCCACCATGAGAAGCCTGCACACTGCAACGAAGAGTAGCCCCTGCTCTCCACAACTAGAGAAAGCCCGCACGCAGCAACGAAGACCCAACACAGCCAAAAATAAAATAAATAAAATAAATAATTGTTTTTAAAAAAGAATACTACTAGAGCTAATTAATGAATTTGGTAAAGTTTCAGGATACAAACTTAATACACAGAAATCTCTTGCATTCCTATACACTAACAATGAAAGATCCGAAAGAGATCCCATTTACCATTGCAACAAAAAGAATTCCTAGGAATAAATGTACCTAAGAAGGCAAAAACCTGTACTCAGAAAACTATAAGATACTGCTTAAAGAAATCAAAGATGACACAAACAGATAGAGAGATATACCATGTTCTTAGATTGGAAGAATCAATATTGTGAAAATGACTACTACCCAAAGCAATCTACAGATTCAAGGCAATCTCTATCAAATTACCAATGGCATTTTTCACAAAACTAGAACAAAAGATTTTACAATTTGTATGGAAAAACCAAAGACCATGAATAGCCAAAGCAATCTTGAGAAAGAAAAACGGAGTTGGAGGAATCAGGCTTCCTGACTTCACACTATACTACAAAGCTACAGTAATCAAGACAGTATGAGCAACCAAGACTGTGTGCCACACTACTGAGCCGGTGCTCTAGAGCCCACAAGCCACAACTATTGAGCCTGTGTGCCACAACTACTGAAGTCCAGGCGCCTAGAGCCCATGCTCTGTAACAAGAGAAGTCTCCACAGTGAGAAGCCTAAGCACTGCAATGAAGAGTAGCCCCTGCTAGCTGCAACTAGAGGAAGCCCAAGTGCAGCAACAAAGACCCAACGCAGCCAAAAATAAATATTTTTTTAAAAAAAAACAGTATGGTACTGGCACAAAGACAGAAATACCAATCAATGGAACAGGATAGAAAGCACAGAGATAAACCCACACAGCTCTGGTCACCTCATCTACGACAAAGGAGGCAAGACTATAAAATGGAGAAAAGACAGTCTCCTTAATAAGTGGTGCTGTGAAAACTCGACAGCTACATGTAAAAGAATGAAATTAGAACACCCCCTAACACCATACACAAAAATAAACTCAAAATCGATTAAAGACCTAAATGTAAGGCCAGACACTGTAAAACTCTTAGAGGAAAACATAGGCAGAAAACTCTTTCACATAAATTGCAGCAAGATCTTTTTTGACCCACCTCCTAGAGTAATGAAAATAGAAACAAAAATAAACAAATGGGACCTAATTAAATTTAAAAGCTTTTGCACAGCAAAGGAAACCATAAGCAAGAAAAAAAAGACAACCCTCAGAATGGGAGAAAATACTTGCAAATGAGGCAACTGACAAAGGATTAATCTCCAAAATATACAAGCAGCTCATGCAGCTCAATATCAAAAAAACAAACAACCCAATCAAAAAATGGGCAGAAGACCTAAATAGTTATTTCTCCAAAGAAGAAATAAATATAGCCAAAAAGCACATGAAAAGATGTTCAACGTCGCTAATTATTAGAGAAATGCAAATGAAAACTTCAATTAGGTATCACCTCACACAAGTCAGAATGGCCATCATCAAAAAATCTACAAACAATAAATGCTGGAGAGGGTGTGGAGAAAAGGGAACCTTCTTACACTGTTGGTGAGCACGTAAATTTATACAGCCACTATGGAAAACAGTACGGAGGTTCCTTAAAAAACTAAAAACAAAATTACCATACGACCCAACAATCCCACTCCCGGGCATATACCCGGGGAAAACCATAATTCAGAAAGATACATGCACACCAGTGTTCATTGCAGCAATATTTACAATAGCCAGGACATGGAAGCAACCTAAATGACCATCACAGAGCAACGGAAAAGATGTGGTACATATATACAATGGAATATTACTCAGCCCTAAAAAGGAATGAAATTTTGCCATTTGCAGAGATATGAACAGACCTAGAGACTGTCATACAGAGTGACGTAAGTCAGAAAGAGAAAAACAAGTATCATATAATATCTCTTATATGTGGAATCTAGAAAAATGATACAGGTTAACTTATTTGCAAAGCAGAAATAGCAACAGACATAGAGAACAAATGAAGGGATACCAAGGGGGGAAGGAGGGTGGGATGAAATGAGAGATTGGGATTGACATACATATACTACTATGTACAGAACAGATAACTAATGAGAACCTACTGTATAGCACAGGGAACTCTCCTCAGTGCTCTGTGGTAACCTAAATGGGAAGGGAATCCAAAAAAGAGAGGATATATGTATACATATAGCTGATTCACTTTGTGGTACAGCAGAAACTAACACAACATTGTACAGCAACTATACTCCAATAAAAATTAATTTTAAAAAAGACAACAGAGGCTATTTCCATGTCACTTGTCACCTGTCAACACATAATCCTTGAAAATTTGTGAAAATGAGACAGAGCCAGGAATCAAAGTTTCAAGGGCACTTTGAACATCTTCAGATAGGTTTTTTCCAGCTTCCACATTTCATGAGATTTGAATATGCTTTGAGTTTTGTACATCTTTTTTCAGCATGGTTTCCATCATTTCCAGGCTGAAAAACTACAGTCCTTCTAGTTGCTAAAAAGCTGCTTAATGTTGTATATCCAACCTGGAACATACCAGTGGCCAAGACACATACTTTATGGGAACCATTTATAAAAGAACTCTCTAAGGCATTTCCCCTTACTCAAAAACTACACTGCCCATACCACCCTCAATTTCCTAGAGAGGTTAATAGCACCAATAGCATCCTTAAATTAAAATTAGTAAAACTTTAAGAAACCCTTGTGCTCCCTTGGCCAACTGTACTCCTGCTGGATTTTATGAGGCCACACTTTCCACTCTCTTGGGGACACATTTCTTAGCTCTCTATGAATTGGTAACTGGAAAGCCCATGAATTTAGGGATTTCATCTCCAATTCTAGATTCTGTCCTATTGTATGCATACATGGCAAAATATTGCTAGAGACTCACATACATACCCAGTCCGATCACCAACAGGTTAAGTCCATTTTCCAATCACATCTTCCTAAAAAGCCACTTTATGATCCTTAGTCGGGAGATTTCACCTACTAGACGAGATATCAGGGAAAAAACTGCTCTTAAACTTCATTGCAAGGGACCTTATCAGGTACTACTGACAATAAATAGAGCCATGAAACTACAGGAAGTTAATCCTTATGTTAACATTTCACAAGTAAAGAAACAATTCAGAATTCCATAAAATTTTAAGTCCATCCTAACAGGGGACATCAATTAAGGATTCTCAGTTTTAGAAGCAGCCAATCTTTTTTTTTATTGGAGTATAGCTGCTTTACACTGCTGTGTCAGTTTCTGCTGTACAGCAAAGTGAATCATCCATACGTCTACATATATCCCCTCTTTTTTGCATTTCCTTCCAATTTAGGTCACCACAGAGCATTGAGGAGATTTCCCTGTGCTATACAATAGGTTCTCATTAGTTATCTAGTATTTTATACATAGTAGTGTATATATGTCAGTTCCAACCTCCCATTTCATCCCACCCCTGCCTTTCCCCCTTGGTATCCATACATTTGTTCTCCACGTCTGTGACTCTATTTCTGCTTTGCAAATAAAATCATCCATACCATTTTTCTAGATTCCACATATATGCGTTAATATATGATATTTGTTTTTCACTCCCTGACTTACGTCACTCTGTATGACAGTCTCTAGGTCCATCTACATCTCTGCAAATGACACAATTTCATTCCCTTTTATGGCTGAGTAATATTCCATTGTATATATGTACCACATCTTCTTTATCCATTCCTCTGTAGATGAACATTTAGGTTGCTTCCATGTCCTGGCTATTGTAAATATTGCTGCAATGAATACTGGGTGCATGTTATCTTTTTTTTATTTAATTTTATTTTTTTATATAGCAGGTTC
The DNA here is from genome assembly GCF_005190385.1 of Monodon monoceros. Classification (NCBI taxonomy): domain Eukaryota; kingdom Metazoa; phylum Chordata; class Mammalia; order Artiodactyla; family Monodontidae; genus Monodon; species Monodon monoceros. Next base: position 123,576,872 of record NW_021703767.1, read on the forward strand.
TTACTAGTTATCTATTTTATACATATTAGTGTATATATGTCAATCCCAATCTCCCAATTCATCACACTACCAACAACAACTCCCACCCCCTGCTTTCCCCCCTTGGTGTCCATATGCTTGTTGTCTACATCTGTGTCTGTTTCTGCCTTGCAAACCAGTTCATCTGTACCATTTTTCTAGAGTCCACATATATGCGTTAATATAAGATACTGGTTTTTCTCTTTCTGCTTACTTCACTCTGTATGACAGTCTCTAGGTCCATCCATGTCTCTACAAATGACTCAATTTTGTTCCTTTTATGGCTGAGTAATATTCCACTGTATATATGTACCACATCTTCTTTATCCATTCCTCTGTTGATGAACATTTAGGTTGCTTCCATGTCCTGGCTATTGTAAATACTGCTGCAATGAACATTGGGGTGCATGTAACTTTTTGAATTATGGCTTTCTCTGAGTATATCCCCAGGAGTGGGATTGTGGGTCATATGGTAGTTCTTTTTTCAGTTTTTTAAGGAGCCTCCATACTGTTCTCCATAGCAGCTGTATCAATTTACATTCCCATCAACAGTGTAGGAGGGTTCCCTTTTCTCCACACCTTCTTCAGCATTTAATGTTTGCAGGTTTTTTTGATGATGGCCACTCTAAACAGTGTGAGGTGATACCTCATTATAGTTTTGAATTGCATTTCTCTAAGAATTAGTGATGTTGAGCATCTTTTCATGTGTTTGCTGGCCATCTGTATGTCTTCTTTGGAGAAATGTCTATTTAGGTCTTCCAGCCATTTTTTTGATTGGGTTGTTTGGGTTTGGGGTTTTTTTTTGTTTTTTGTTTGTTTGTTTGTCTTTTTGATATTTAGCTGCATGAGCTGTTTATATATTTTGGAGATTAATCCCTTGTCAGTTGCTTCTTTTGCAAATATTTTCTCCCATTCTTGGGGTTTTCTTTTTGTCTTGTTTATGGTTTCCTTTGCTGTGCAAAAGATTTTAAGTTTAATTAGTCCCATTGGAAGCAATCTTTAAAACCAGATAGTTAAGGAGTGATGTCAGCAAGAGAGTATAATAGAAAGTCCTCAGCACACTTCCCTCACTGAAACAATGATGTGACTCCCATGCATAGACAAAAGATCCTTTGTGGGAGCCTTAGGACCAGGTAGGAGGTTGTGAAACCCCAATAGAGCCCAATATCAAGGAAGGATGCTTTTACAAGGCAGGCCTCAGTGGCAGGCCCACTGACAGTGGTGTGGTACCAGCTGTAGATGCAACAGCTGCCCCATCCCCCTACGGACATGGCTCCAGCCCCACTTGTCAGCAGCCCTCCTACTAACCCTATCGATCAATGGATATAGAAGGAGCCACTCCATCAGTGCCCCCAGTAACAGGCCCACCAACTATGGACCCAAATGCAGACCCTAAAAGCAGCCCTATAATCCAGTTCTAGTCCTGCTTGTCCACAGTCCCAGAGCAGTCCCATCATTCTGGGAACCCAATAAGAGAAAGTCTTTACCTGACAAAACCAGTCTGTAAACACTGTAAGAGGCTTCTGCCTCTTCAAATACACAGACGTCAATGCAGTTGTAAGGATTATAAAGAAACAGGCAAACACTGCGTCAGCAAAGGGAAATCAATACAACGACAGTAACTGACCCAAAGAAAAGGTGACCCATGAACTACTTGACAAGAATTCAAAGTAATAAGCTTAATGAAACTTAATAAGCTACCAGAGAACATAGGTAAACAACTAAATGAGATCAAGAAAAATACATAAACAAAATAAGAAGTTTTAATAAAGAAATAGAAGCCATGAAAAAGAACCAAAGAGAAATCCTGGAGCTAAAGCATATGATAACTGAATTGAAATTTTCAATCTAGAGCTTAACAGAAGAGTCAAACATGTAGAAGAAATAATCAGAAAACTCAGAAAGAAGTCGTTTGAAATTATCCAGTTAGAGTGACTAAGAGAAAAAAGAATTAAAAAGAATGAAGAAAGTATATGAGACTTATGTGAAATCATGAAATGAAAGAAGATACACATCATGAGAGTTCCAGAAAAAGAAGGGAGAAAGGGGCAGAAAGCTTATATAAAGAAATAATATCTGATAACTCCCAAACCTAAAAAGGGAAATGGGCATCTTGATTCATGAAGCCCAGAAGTCCCCAAAGAGACACATTTTAATTAAATTATCAAAAAGCAAAGAGAGAATTTTGAATGCAAATTATCATGTACAAGGAAGCCTATCAGATTTTATCAGCAGAAACTTTAAAGGCCAGGAAACAGTGTGATGATATATTCAAAATTCTTAAAGAATAAAACTTACAACCAAGAATATTTTTCCTGGAAAAACTGCCCTTTAAGAATGAAGGACAGGGGGACTTCCCTGGTGGTGCAGTGGTTAAGAATCTGCCTGCCAATGCAGGGGACATGGGTTCGTTCGATCCCTGGTCTGGGAAGATCCCACACGCCAGGGAGCAACTAAGCCCGTGCACCACAACTACTGAGCCTGCACTCTAGAGCCCATGAGCCACAACTACTGAGCCTGTGCACCACAACTACTGAATGCCACATGCCTAGAGCCCGTGCTCCACAACAAAAGAAGCCACCACAATGAGAAGCCCAGGCACTACAACAAAGAGTAGCCCCCGCTTGCCACAACTAGTGAAAGCCCATGTGCAGCAACAAAGAGCCAACACAGCCCAAACTTTACTTATTTATTTTTTTAAAAAAATGAAGGACAGGAACTTCGCTGGCTGTCCAGTGGTTAACACTTCGCCTTCCAATGCAGAGGGTGTAGATTCAATCCCTGGTCAGGGAGCTAAGATCCCACATGCTTCATGGCCAAAAAAAAAAAAAAGAAAAAAGAAGCAATATTGTAACAAATTCAATAAAGACTTTAAAAATAGTCCACATCAAAAATAAATAAAGAACAGATAAATACTTTCACAAACAAAAACTGAGGGAGTTCATCACCACTAGACCTGTCTTACAAGAAATTCTAAAGGAAGTTCTTTGAGTTGAGATGAAAAATACTGAACAGCAACACAAAAGCACATGAAGTATAAATCTCACAGCTAAAGTAAAGACAAACAGAAAATTGCAATACTGTAATGATGGCACATAAATCACTTTTAACACTAGTATATAAATTAGAAGGCAATAACAGTAAGAATATATATAGCCACAGAAATTTGTTACTGGAAACACAATATAGAAAAAAGTAATATCTGAAAACAATTACATAAAGTGAAGGGGGAGTAAAGTATATAGTGTTTGCAATGATTGTAGTTAACTTATCAGCTTAAAACAGACTACTATAACTATAAAATGTTCAGTGGAAACCCCATGGTAACCTCACACACAAAAAACGTACTGTAGATACATGAAAGATAAAGAGAAAATAAAGCACACTGCTACAAAAAACCTCAAAGAAAGATAACAAGAAGGCAAAAAGAGAAGAACAAGAGAACTACAAGAAAGACAAAACACAATTAACAAAATGTCAACAGTAAGTTCTTACCTATCAATAATTATATAAATATAAATGCACTAAACTCCCCAGTTTAAAAAAAAAATAGAGTGGCTGAATAAATGAACAAAACCCAATTATATGCTGTCTACAAGAGACTTGGGTAGATTTAAGAAAACACAAAGGTTGAAAGTGAAGAGGTAAGAAAGATATTCCATGTAAGTGATAATGAAAAGACAGCTGGGGTAGCTATACCTATGTCAGAAAAAAATAGACTTTAAGTCAAAAATTGTCATAAAAGACAAAGAAGGTCACTATAGAATGATAAAAAGGTCAATTGAACAGGAAGATATAACAATTACAAATATATATGTACCCAACATCAAAGCACCTAAATACATAATGCAGACAATGACAGATCTGAGGGGATAAATATGTAGTACTACAATAATAGTAAAAGACTTAAATACATCACTCTATAATGGGTAGATCATACAGTCTGAAAATTAATAAGGAAACAGGAGAAATGAAGAACACTATAGACCAAATGGACCTAACAGACATATACAGAACTTGCCACTCAACAAGAGAAGAATACATATCCTTCTCAAGCACACATGGAAGATTCTCCAGGATAATCATATGTTAGGTCACAAACAAGTCTTAAAAAGTTTAAGAAGACTAAATGGAAGCCACAATGGAATGAAAGTAGAAATCAGTAATAATAATAAAAAGGGAAATTTCACAAATGCATGGAAACAAAAGTAAATACTCAAACAATCATTGGGTCAAAAGGAAATCAAAGTGGAATTTTTAAAATATCTCAAGACAAATGAAAACAAAGACACAACATAACGTAACTTATGGAATGCAGCAAAAGCAGTACTAACAGGGGACTTTACAGCAATAAACACTGACATCAAAAAAGATCTCAGTAAATCAACCTAACTTTACACTAAAAGAACTAGAAAAGAAGAACAAAGTCCTAAGTTAGAAGAAGGAAGAAAATAATAAAAATTAGAACAAAAGTAAGTTAGAGAATAGAAAAGCAATAGAAAAGTCAACAAAACTGAGATTTTTTTTAAATAAACAAAATCAACAAACCCTGAGCTTGACTAAGAAAAGAAGAGAGAAGATTCAAATAAATAAAATCACAAATGAAAGAGGAGGCATTACAATAGATACCTTAGAAATAAAAAAGAACCTTAAGGGACGATTATGAACAATTATACACCAACAAATTGCATAACCTAGAAGAAATGCACAAATTCCTAAAAACATACAACCTACCAAAACTGAATCAAGAAGAAATAGAATGCCTGAGCAAAGCAATAACAAATAAGGAGATTGAATCACAACCCTCCTAATTGAGAAAAGCCCAGGACTAGATGGCTCCACTTGTGAATTCTACCAAACACTCAAAGAAGAATTAATACTAAACCTTCTTAAACTCTTCCAAAAAATAAAAGATGCAGGAACACTTTCAAGCTCATTTTATGAGGACAGCATCACTCTGATACCAAAGCCTGACAAAGACCCCACAAGAAAAGAAAACTGCATTCCAATATCCTTGATGAACACAGATGCAAAGATGCTCAATACAGTACCAACAAACCAAATTAAACAGCACGTTCAAAGGATTATATTCCATGACCAAGTGGAATTTATCCTTGGGATGCAAAGGCAGTTCAACACTTCGAAATCAATCATTGTGATACACATTAACAGAATGAAAGATAAAAACCACATGACCATCTCAATAGATGCAGAAAAGCAATTGAAAAAACTTCAAAGTCCATTCATGATAAAATCTCTCAACTATATATGTGTGTGTGTGTATATAACACTTTCTGATTTCAAAGTATATTATAAATCTATAGCTTGTAAACAATGTAGTACCAGCATAAAAACAGGCTAATGCAATAGAATAGAGAGCCCAGAATAAATCCACACGTTTTCAGTCAACTGATGTTCAACAAGGGTGGCAAGAATATAAAATAGGCAAATGATAGTCTCTTCAACAAATGGTGTTGGAAAACTGCATATCCACAAGTAGAACAATGAGGTTGGACTCTTATCTGATACCATATACAAATATCAACTCAAATGGATTGATTTAAACATAAGAACTGAAACATTAAAACTACTACAGGGAAGCATAGAGAAAAAGATTCTTGACATTGGTCTGGGCATTGATTTGCTGGATATGACATCAAAAGCACAGGCATTAAAGCAAAAATTGTCAAGTGAGTTTCCATCAAACTAAAAAGCTTTTGCACAGAAAAGGAAACAACAGAAAGAAAAGGTAGCACACGGAATTAGAGAAGATATTTGCAAACCATACGTCTGACATGCAATTAATATTCAAAATATATAAGGGACTCAAACGATAGTAAAAAAAAAAAAATTTAAGCCCATTTAAAAATGAGCAAAAGTTCTGAGTATGCATTTTTTTTACAATGGTGTGTTAGTTTCTGCTTTATAACAAAGTGAATCAGTTATACATATACATATGTTCCCATATCTCTTCCCTCTTGCGTCTCCCTCCCTCCCACCCTCCCTATCCCACCCCTCCAGGCGGTCACAATGCACTGAGCTGATCTCCCTGTGCTATGCGGCTGCTTCCCACTAGCTATCTACCTTATGTTTGGTAGTGTATATATGTCCATGCCTCTCTCTCGCTTTGTCACAGCTTACCCTTCCCGCTCCCCATATCCTCAAGTCCATTCTCTAGTAGGTCTGTGTCTTTATTCCTGTCTTATCCCTGTGGAGAAAAGCCATTTTTTAAAAGAAGACATATAAAAGGCCAACAGATACATGAAAAACTACTCAACAACATTAATATCAAGGAAATGCAAATCAAAACCACAATGAGGGACTTCCTTGGTGGTCCAGTGGGTAAGACTCCGTGCTCCCTGTGCAGGGGGCCTGGGTTTGATCCCTGATTGGGGAACTAGATGGCGCACACATGCAGTAACTAAGAGTTCACACGCCGCAACTAAGAAGTCTGCATGCCACAACTAAAAAGATCCCGCATGCCACAACTAAGACCCAGCGCAGTCTAAATAAATAAATATTTAAATATTTTTTAAAAGAAAATACATATTTAACCCAGGCTAATGTAAGGCCTTTGTTCTGACCTTGTGCTGTGAACAACTCCTTTTTTCTTAGCTTACCATGTGACCCCACTGGATATTACTCCTGTGTGTCCAGGATGCCTGATCCTGTTTGTCTCAAGCTAATCATCACATGCTTTAGGAATATATTCCGACACTTGTCTGTACACTGAGCCCCCAGTTCTATAAACCACTATGGCTGGAAGTTGTGACTCAGATGTAAGCTCCAAAATGAGGCCACTCTTGATTATGAGACCTTCAACTTGGAAGAATTACTGACTCATAGTTTATGCAAACAATTCGAGCAGTGTTCTCACCGGTGAGAAACAGACAAATAGAAAATCCTACGAGAAACTTATCACTAATGCTGGCAAAATTATTAATGATATCTCCTCTATTGTAGATGGAATACAGATCAATTTCAACTTATTGGCACAGCTAGTGATGAAAAATTCATTACTGTAGATTTCTTATTAGTTGGTCATTAAGGCATTTGTACCATTGCTAATATTTTTGCTGGACTTGGATCAATGCAAGAGACAAGTTGGAACAGACTATACGTCACCCCAAAGAAAAAGCTAGTTGGCTCTATAAGGCTGATCCTTATGGCCTATGGGGTTTGTTTTCTTGGATTGAGTAGGGCAATTGGGGTCCCTGGTTCTAAAACAACTAAAAAAAGGACTGTTAGTTGTTCTTGTTTTTTTCACAGTGGTCATAACGCTGGTCTGTTGAGTTCTATCCAGTCTTCAATGCTTCTGCACAGCCATTCCCTCATCAGATGATAGCCAGGATGGTATAAAAAGATCAAGAAGATCTTGCAATACTATTGGCCATGGAGATGAAGGAACAATCCCTAAGCAGTGAAGATCAAGATCTCTACCCTTTAAGCTGGGACAAAGTGAGAGAGTGACACGGACATATATACACTACCAAACGTAAAATAGATAGCTAGTGGGAAGCAGCCGCATAGCACAGGGAGATCAGCTCGGTGCTTTGTGACCACCTAGAGGGGTGGGATAGGGAGGGTGGGAGGCAGGGAGACACAAGAGGGAAGAGATATAGGGACATATGTATATGTATAACTGATTCACTTTGTTATAAATCAGAAACTAACACACCATTGTAAAGCAATTATACTCCAATAAAGATGTGAAAAAACAACAACAAAAAGATCTCTACCCTTCCCTGAAGTGATCCACCTCTTGCAAGCATGAGAATGATCAAAAGGAGGGGGGAGGCTGAGAAACTGAATACACAAACAAACAATGACCAGATCATCTATGACAATACAACGCTGACCCACAGCTTCTGTAGCAACCTGGCCTGGAAGCCAAACCACAACCTCTACAGCAGCCAGCTCCAAAGGGTCAGTACTTGGTCAATGACTGACAGTCAGAGGGGCAGAATTTCAGCCCTCTCAAAGGAGCTGAAATCCCAGCTGCCACCACATGTTTTGAGATTCAGTTCCTCCAGTGAACTCCAGTGTCACCTGTGCACCTGCACTTCCACTGCATTTGGACCTTGTAAAGTTTTTTAGTTATTTTGAGAGCTGACATCTATGTTTAATATTATTCCTGTCAATATTAACCGTCTTCAGAAGAGAGAATACTCCCTCCCCATAATGATTAACAGCTTGACCAGAATTCACACTCAAACACACACACACACACATACACACACACACTCACACTATACCATGTTCTCTCCCATATGGCTCAGAATAAAGAATCAGCAATTGATTAGTCTCAAGTCCCAGCCTACGATAATGATTCTATTTCTGCAGTGACTTTCATTTCTCCAGAGCATCACACTCTATGCCTAAATAAATAATTGAAGACTTGCATTTTGGACTAGAATTTCCAAAGAAAAGCCTCATGAACAAAACATGTAGACACATTTTTAAAATATTCTTTAAAATCACCAAATTTCTGCCAAATAAAGCAATACTGAGAGACCAAAATGACTAGAAGTCCATGGTGGCCTAGAACTTTGGTTTTATGAACCAAACATGGGGATCAGGAAGCAAACCTAAGTATATACACAAGATGGGAACACTCTTGCATTGGAGAACTTCTGAATAGATTTCAGACCCCCCAAATATGACTCTACCAGTAGGTGAAGTAAAAGAACTCAATCTTCAAAGGGAAATTCTAGGAAATTTTGCCTATCCCAACCTCATCTCTGAAGGAAGGGGGAAATTAAGGTTCCTCTGCGAATTTCACAGTGAGGGCAGGGAAGTATACGTTTGGTACCCAAATAATCCATTGTTTACCAGGAGCTCATTCCCCTCAAGAATGAGGGTCTTGGTCACTTGACCAGGTAAGCCACTTAGACCAACAGAGGTGCAAACCAAGGTTGGCCCTCATAGGACATTGGTCTAGAACTCAGTCTTGTCTGTATGAAAAAAGAAACAAGGAAGTAAGAGAGGAAGGAGAAAGGGAAGAAGGAAAAGTGACAGGAAGGAAAGGAAGGCAATAGTCGGGAGGGACAAAAGAGAGAGACCGACTAAGAACTGAGTGCAAAGGCTTCCCTCCTTGATGCTTCTGGGAACTTCCCAAAGCAACCCAAGTCCTCTCTGAGAGAATACACCTTATCCCTAGGCCTCAAAGTTCTCTCAAAAAAATAAAGTTCCAGCGAGCATAACCTCACAATCCAAAGCAGGGACTTAGGTAACAAGTCAACGTAAATGAGAGACAGCTTAAAGAAGAAATAGTAAAATCAGCTCCTCAAACAATGAAGATATTCGCCAGATCCATACTATTTTAAAGGTATATATAATTTTTTTCAGCAAAATAAAAGGACAAAATGAGGCTAAGAAACAAGAAACTATCAAAAATTACATAACTCGTTTTTTAAATTGGTTAAAATGAACTTCCAGAGCTATGCTATACAAACATTTAAATAGGAATAAAATTTATGCATTTAAACGCTTAGAAACAGCAGAAGAGTTATGGAAACTACCTATAATTTATCATAAAAGGGCACAGACACAAAAATAACAAAAAGAGAATAAGTGTTATCAGAGGAAAGTAAGTTCTAACATATGACTGGTGAAGTTTCAGAGTAGAAGTACAGAAAATGAAATAAAGGGCAATATTTGAAGAGATTCATGATGAATGAGAATGGTTGTAACTGATAAAAGAAAAAAAAGCATTCATTTATTTAATATATGTTTTTGTGTGTCCAGCATATAGCTGAGAGTGTTCCAAAACTGGAAATACAGCAAAGAGAAAAACAGTTAAAAATCACTGCGATCATGAGCTTATACTCTGTTGAAGAGAATACAGAGGATAAACAAGACATAATGAAAATGCACAGCACGTTAAACACTCGAAAGTGCTAAAAATTAAGAGGAGGTAGAGGGTCAGAGACTATCAGGGAAAGCCTTAGATGGGGCTTTTTGAGTAACAGCCTGAAAGGAGTGAGGAACCATGCAGATAGATGGATATAAGAGGAACAATTGCAAAATCTGTAAGTATGTCTGTCAATTTCTAGGAAAAGCACAGAGGCCAGGCAGCTGTAACAGAAGGAGCAAGACGGGAGAGTGATAGGAGGTGCAGTCTGATGTAATGAAGGTGGGATGTCCAGATCATATATAGCCCTGTAGGCCCATATAAAAACATGGGTTTTGGGCTTCCCTGGTGGCACAGTAGTTAAGAACCTGCCTGCCAACACAGGGGACATGCGTTCGAGCCCTGATCCGGAAAGATCCCACATGCTGTGGAGCAACTAAGCCCATGTGCCACAACTACTGAGCCTGCGCTCTACAGCCTGCAAGCCACAACTACTGAAGCCCACATGCCTAGAGTTGTGCTCCACAACAAGAGAAGCCACTGCAAGAGAAGTCCATGTACTGCAACGAAGAGTAGCCCCCGCTCACCGCAACTAGAGAAAGCCTGCACGCAGCAATGAAGACCCAATGCAGCCAAAAATAAATAAATTTATTTTAAAAATAAATAAATAAATAAAATACAAACATGGGCTTTGACCCTGAGTGAAACTGGACATGTTTGAGCAGAGGAGTGACATGATCTGACTTATGGTTTAACAGAACCACTCTAGCTATTGAGTGGAGACTAGCATGAAAAGAGACAAAGAAGAGAGGGGAGGAGACCACTTCGGAGGTTTCTATGGTAATTCACTAAAGGGATGAAAATGGCAGCAGGGTGGAAGCAGGAGGGATGGTAAGAAGTGGTCCAGGATATCTAGATGGAATGTATGTGAAAGAAAGACTTTCAAGGACAATTCCAAGTTTCTGGCTTGAGCAAAAGGAAGAAAGTACCATTACTGTGATGGGAAACACTTTGAAAATATCAGGTTTGGGGAAATATTAGTTCAAATTTGGACCTGAAGTTTGGGTTGCCTATTATTAGATTTTTAAATTAATTGTATTGGAGCAAAATGATTCATCTATACATATACATATACCCCTCTTTTTTGGATCTCCTTCCCATTTAGGTCACCACAGGGTATTAAGTAGAGCTCCCTATGCTATACAGTATGTTCTCATAAGTTATCTATTTTATACATAGTGTCAATACTGTATATGTGCCAATCCCAGTCTCCCAATTCCTCCCACCCCCCCTTTCCCCCTCAGTATCTATACATTTGTTCTCTATAGCTGTGTCTCTATTTCTGCTTTGCAAATAAAATCATCTATACCATTTTTCTAGATTCCACATATATGCGTTAATATACAATATCTGTTTTTCTGTTTCTGACTTACTTCACCCTATATGACAGTACATCCACATCCATCCATGTCTCTGCAAATGATACAGTTTTGTTCCTTTTTATGGCTAAGTAATATTCCATTGTATATATGTACCACATCTTCTTTATCCACTCCTCTGTTGATGGACACTTAGGTTGCTTCCACGTGCTGGCTATTGTAAATATTGCTGCAGTGAACATTGGGGTGCATGTGTCTTTTTGAATTATTGTTTTCTCTGGGTATACGCCCAGTAGTGGGATTGCTGGGTCATATGGTAGTTCTATTTGTAGTTTTTTAAGAAACCTCCATACTGTTCTCCATAGTGGCTGTATCAATTTACATTCCCACCAACAGTGCAAGAGGGTTCCCTTTTCTCCACACCCTCTCCAGCATTTGTTTGTAGATTTTTTGATGATGGCCATTCGGACTGGTGTGAGGTAATACCTAATTGAAGTTTTCATTTGCATTTCTCTAATAATTAGCGATGATGAGCATCTTTTCATGTGCTTTTTGGCCATATTTATTTCTTCTTTGGAGAAATGACTACTTAGGTCTTCTGCCCATTTTTTGATTGGGTTGTTTGTTTTTTTGATATTGAGCTGCATGAGCTGCTTGTATATTTTGGAGATTAATCCTTTGTCAGTTGCTTCATTTGCAAGTGTTTTCTCCCATTCTGAGGGTTGTCTTTTTGTCTTATTTATGGTTTCCTTTGCTGTGAGAAAGCTTTTAACTTTAACTGGGCCCCATTTGTTTATTTTTGGTTTTGTTTTCATTACACTAAGAGGTGGGCCAAAAAAGATCTTGCTGCGATTTATGTCAAAGAATGTTCTGCCTATGTTTTCTTCTAACATTTTTATAGTGTCTGGCCTTCCATTTAGGTATTTAATCCATTTTGAGTTTATTTTTGTGTACGGTGTTAGGGGGTGTTCTAATTTCATTCTTTTACATGTAGCTGTCCAGTTTTCACAGTACCACTTATTGAAGAGTCTGTTTTTCTCCATTGTATATTTTTGTCTCCTTTTTCATAGATTAGGTGACCAGAGCTGTGTGGGTTTATTTCTGTGCTTTCTATCCTGTTCCATAGATCTATATTTCTGTTTTTGTACCAGAACCATACTGTCTTGATTACTGTAGCTTTGTAGTATAGTATGAAGCCAGGGAGACTGATTTCTCCAGCTCCGTTTTTCTTTCTCAAGATTGCTTTGGCTATTTGTGGTCTTTTGTATTTCCATACAAACTGTAAAATTTTGTTCTATTTCTGTGAAAAATGCCACTGGTAATTTGATAGGGATTGCATTGAATCTGTAGATTGCTTTGGGTAGTACAGTCATTTTCACAATATTGATTCTTCCAATCCAAGAACATGGTATATATCTCTCTCTGTTTGTGTCATCTTTGATTTCTTTAATCAGTGTCTTATAGTTTTCTGAGTACAGGTCTTTTGCCTCCTTAGGTAAGTTTATTCCTAGGTATTTTGTTGTTGTTGCTGCAATGGTAAATGGGATTGTTTCCTTAATTTCTCTTTCTGATCTTTCATTGTTAGTGTATAGGAATGCAAGAGATTTCTGTGTATTAAATTTGTATCCTGTGACTTTATTAAATTGATTTATTAGCTCTGGTAGTTTTCTGGTGGCATCTTTAGGATTTTCTATGAATAGTATCATGTCATCTGCAAACAGTAACAGTTTTACTTTTTCTTTTCCAATTTGGATTCCTTTTATTTCTTTTTCTTCTCTGATTGCCATGGCTAGGACTTCCAAAACTATGTTGAATAAAAGTGGTGAGAGTGGACACCCTTGTCTTGTTCCTGAACCTAGTGGAAATGCTTTCAGTTTTTCACCACTGAGAATAATGTTTGTTGTGGGTTTCTCATATATGGGCTGTACTATACTGAGGTAAGTTCCCTCTATGCCCACTTTCTGGAGAGTTTTTTTTATCATAAATGGGTGCTGAATTTTGTCAAAAGCATTTTCTGCATCTATTGATATGATCATATGGCTTTTATTCTTCAGTTTGTTAATATGGCGTATCACATTGATTGATTTGCATATATTGAAGAATCCTTGTATCCCTGGGATAAATCCCACTTGATCATGGTGTATGATCCTTTTAATGCGTTGTTGGATTTGGTTTGCTGGTATCTTGTTGAGGGTTTTTGCATCTATGTTCATCAGTGATACTGGCCTGTAATTTTCTTCTTTTGTGATACCTTTGTGTGATTTTGGTATCAGGGTGATGGGGGCCTCGTAGAATGAGTTTGGGAATGTTCCTCCCTCTGAAATTTTTGGAATAGTTTGAAAAGGATAGGTGTCAGCTCCTCTCTAAATGTTTGATAGAATACGCCTGTGAAGCCATCTGGTCCTGGACTTTTCTTTGTTGGAAGATTTTAAATCACAGTTTCAATTTCAGTGCTTGTGATTGGTCTGCTCATATCTTCTGTTTCTTCCTAGTTCAGTCTTGGAAGGTTGTACTTTTCTAAGAATTTGTCCATTTCTTCCAGGTTGTCCATTCTATTGGCATAAAGTTGCTTGAGTGGTCTTTTATGATCCTTTGCATTTCTTCAGCATCAGTTGTAATTGCTCCTTTTTCATTTCTAATTTTATTGATTTGTGTCCTCTCCCTTTTTTTCTTGATGAGTCTGGCTAAAGGCTTAACAATTCGTTTATCTTCCCAAGGTACCAGCTTTTAGTTTTATTGTTCTTTACTATTGTTTTCTTTGTTTCTATTTCATTTATTTCTGATCTGATCTTTATGATTTCTTTCCTTCTACTAACTTTGGGTTTTGTTTGTTCTTCTTTCTCTACTTGCTTTAGGTGTAAGGTTAAGTTGTTTGTTTGAGATTTTTCTTGTTTCTTGAGGTGGGATTGTATTGCTATAAACTTCCCTCTTAGAACTGCTTTTGTTGCATCCCATAGGTTTTGGATCGTTGTGTTTTCATTGTCATTTGTCTCTAGGTATTTTTTGATGTCCTCTTTGATTTCTTCAGTGATCTCTTGGTTATCTAGTAGTGTATTGTTTACCCTATATGCGTTTGTATTTTTTACATTTTTTTCCTATAATTGATTTCTAATCTCACAGTGTTGTGGTCAGAAAACATGCTTGATAAAATTTCAATTTTCTAAAATTTACCAAGGCTTGATTTGTGACCCAAGATGTGATCTATCCTGTAGAATGTTCCATGTGCACTTGGGAAGAAAGTGTATTCTCCTGCTTTCGGATGGAATGTCCTATAAATATCAATTAAGTCAATTTGGTCTATTTTGTCATTTAAAGCTTGTTTCCTTATTTATTTTCTGTCTGGATGATCTGTCCATTGGGGTAAATGGGGTGTTAACGTCCTCCACTATTATTGTGTTACTGTCAATTTCCCCTTTTATGGCTGTTAGCATTTGGCTTATGTATTGAGGTGTTCTTATGTTGGGTGCATAAATATTTACAATTATTATATCTTCTTCCTGGATTGACCCCTTGATCATTATATAGTGTCCTTCCTTGTCTCTTGTAATAGTCTTTATTTTAAAATCTATCTTGTCTGATATGAGTACTGCTACTCCAGCTTTCTTTTGATTCACATTTGCATGGAATGCCTTTTTCCATACCCTTTCAGTCTGTATGTGTCCCTAGGTCTGTAGTGGGTCTCTTTAGACAGCATGTATACAGGTCTTGTTTTTTATCCATTCAGCTAGTCTGTGTCTTTTTGTTGGAGCATTTAATCTATTTACATTTAAGGTAATTATCGATATGTACGTTCTTATTACCATTTTCTTAACTGTTTTGGGTTTGTTCTTGTAGGTCTCTTTCTTCTCTTGTGCTTCCCACCTAGAGAAGTTCCTTTGCATTTGTTTGGTGGTGCTGAATTCTCTTAGCTCTTGCTTGTCTTTAAAGCTTTTGATTTCTCTGTCGAATCTGAATGAGATTCATGCTGGGTAGAGTAATCTTGGTTGTAGGTTTTTCCCTTTTATCACTTTAAATATGTCCTGCCACTCCCTTCTGGCCTGCAGTTTCTTCTGAACAATCAGTTCATAACCTCATAGGTAATCCCTTGTAGGTTATTTGCTGATTTTCCCTTGCTGCTTTTAATATTTTTTCTTATATTTAATTTTTGTTAGTTTGATTAGTATGTTTCTCGGAACATTTCTCCTTGGGTTTATCCTGTATGGGACCCTCTGTGCTTCCTGGACTTGATTGACTATTTCCTTTCCCATATTAGGGAAGTTTTCAACTATAATCTCTTCAAATATTTTCTCTGGCCCTTTCCCTTTTCTTCTGGGACCCCTATAATTCGAATGCTGGTGTGTTTAATGTTGTCCCAGAGGTCTCTGAGACTGTCCTCATTTTTTTTCATTCTTTTTTCTTTATTCTCCTCTGTGGCAGTTATTTCCACCATTCTATCTTCCGGCTCACTTATCTGATTTTCTGCCTCAATTGTTCTGCTATTGATTCCTTCCAGTGTATTTTTCATGTAAGTTATTGTGTTGTTCATCACTGATTGTTTGTTCTTTAGTTCTTCTAGGTCCTTGTTAAACATTTCTTGTATTTTCTGGATCCATGCCTGCATTCTATTTCCGAGATCTTGGATCATCTATACTATCATTACTCTGAATTAGTTTTCATGTAGATTTCCTATTTCCTCTTCATTTATTTGGTCTTGTCGGATTTTACCTCAGTCCTTCATCTGCAACATATTTCTCTGTCATCTCATTTTGTCTAACCTACTGTGTTTATGGCCTCCTTTCCACAGGCTGCTGTTGTTGTTTCTCTTGCTTCTGTTGTCTGCCCCCTCGTGAGTGAGGTTGGTCCAGGGGTTTGTGTAGGCTCACTGGCAGGAGGGACTTGTGCCTGCACTCTGGAGGGTGGAGCTGAGCCTTTTCCCTCTGAAGGGAAGGGCTGCATTAGGTGGTGTGTTTTGGGGTGTCTGTGAGCTTAGTATGACTTTAGGCAGCCTGTCTGCTGATGCGTGGGGCCATGTTCCTGTCTTGCTGGTTGTTTGGCATGAAGTGTCCAGCACTGGAGTTCATGTCCTAGGATGTGGTTGGGTCAATGCATCCAGGCTGGGTGGGGGTGATGCTGAGGAAAGGGAGGCCCCAGGATCTGGATCTAAGAAATTGGATGAGGTTTTCCCAAGATTGCAAGGGCTATGAGTCAGGAATCTTCATGGAGAGAAGCCAAGGACATCATTAGGGATCTTGTTAAAAGGCAGGTCATGATTCAGGAGGTTTGGAATGGGGCCTGAGATTCTGCATTACTGACAAGCCCCCAAATGGGGCTGATGCTGCTTAATTTGCTCTTCAGTTTCTAAAAATCCATGTTTTTTCCTCCAATTTACTGAACATTTAAATATTTACATCTGAAGCAAGGTCCTGGGGTGACATCCTACCTACCATGTGCAGCCCACAGCAGGCAGGACATGGTGACCTATTAGATTGACTTATATAAAATCGATAATATTCAACCATTCTGACCTACAAAAATGAAAACTGTATATGGTTCAACTTAACAGATATCCAGGAGAAAATACTGACAATGTAGTTGGATGTTCTTGGGAAAGCTACAGGAGGGAGTAGCTTTCATATCTGGGAGTCACCAACATACAGATGGCACTTAAAAGAAGACAGAAGGTTGATGGGAAAAAATAAGGTCAACAACAAGGTCCTGGGATAGTCCAACCTTCAGAAAAAAGAGCAAACAGATAAAGAAACTAAGAAAGAGAAGCAACAGACAGACGGGGAGAGTGTGAGATCTTGGATGCCGTGGGGGAAAATGTTTAAAGAGAGAGAGAGAGATTGGCTGTGTCATATGATGTCCATGAGGACTGAGAATTAACCCCCGGATTTCATAATGTGGGGGTCACTGGTGACCTTAATGAGAGTGCTTATAGATGACTGGCATGGACACAAGATTGGAGTGGGTGCAAGAGAGTGTGGGAGGAGGGAAATTAGAGAATGCAGGTATAGTTGACTAATATAACAGTTTTGGTGTATAAGGAAGGAGAAAACTGATGTAGAAACTGGAGGAGAAATTCATGTCAAGAGAGTTTTTACTTTAAGATGAAAGAGTTTGGGCTTCCCTGGTGGCGCAGTGGTTGAGAGTCTGCCTGCCGATGCAGGGGACGCGGGTTTGTGCCCCGGTCCAGGAAGATCCCACATGCCGCAGAGTGGCTGGGCCGTGAGCCATGGCCGCTGAGCCTGCGCGTCCAGAGCCTGTGCTCTGCAATGGGAGAGGCCACAACAGTGAGAGGCCCGCATACCACACACAAAAATAAAGATGAAAGAGTTTACCTCTCAATTATGTACTGAAGTTTTTTTGGCCGTGTTGCACGGCATGTGGGATCTCAGTTCCCGAACCAGGGATCGAACCTCCGTCCCCTGCTGTGGAAGCATGGGGCCTTAACCACTGGACCACCAGGGAAGTCCCTGTATTGAAGATATTGATTCAGTAGAGGTAGCTAAAATGTGATGATGATGGACAAAGATGGGAAAATTGCTAGAGTGATGTTCTTGAAGAGGCAAAATGAGATGAGATCACTTGCACCAATGCAGAGAGTATGGCCTTTGCTAGGAGCAAGATATTTCATCTACGGGAACAGGAGAAAAAGCACAATATATAGTCTCAGTGGAGCCTGGTGAGATGTGACTTAGGGAATTTTGGAAAATATTTTCTGATTGCTTCATTCATAAAGTGAAAAAGAAGCAAGGTGACCACCTAGGAGATAAAATAAGGGATGAGGTATTGGAGGTTTGCAGAGAGAAGAGAAAGCATGCAATGTTCATCTAAAAGAGTGAGCGAATGGGGTACAGCAACATAGTAAGTTCAATGGGCAGCAGTAGGAGCCCATCTGATGTATGTGACCATGAATATAAATTGAGACCAGTCAATGGGGTTGAGTGTTCTTCTCCAACCCCCTTCAGCTTGGAAAGTGCAGGCACAGGGTAGCAGATATATCGACCAGCAAAGCAGGAGACAGGAAAAAGAAGTGAAGATATAAAATGGCTAAGACTGATGTCAAAGAGAGTACTGCCTATATTTTCTCTAGGAGTTCTATGGTTTAAAGTCTTACACTGAAGTCTTTTTTTTTTTTTGTGGTGTGCGGGCCTCTCACTGTTGTGGCCTCTCCCATTGCAGAGCACAGGCTCAGCGGCCATGGCTCACAAGCCCAGCTGCTCCGTGGCATGTGGGATCTTCCTGGACCAGGCACAAACCCGTGTCCCCTGCATCGGCAGGCAGACTCTCAACCACTGCATCACCAGGGAAGCCCTACACTGAAGTCTTTAATGCATTTTGAGATGACTTTTGTGTGTGGTGTGAGATAGTGGTCTAGTTTCTTTTTTTTTTTTAGCATGTGGCTGTCCAGTTTTCCCAACACCATTTTTTAATATAAATTTATTTATTTATTTTTGGCTGTGTTGGGCCTTCATTGCAGTGCATGAGCTTCTTGTTGCAGTGGCTTCTCTTGTTGCGGAGCACAGGCTCTAGGCACACGGGCTTCGGTAGTTGTGGCACAGGGGCTCAGTAGTTGTGGCGCACGGGCTTAGTTGCTCCGTGGCATGTGGGATCTTGCCAGACCAGGAATCAAACCCGTGTCCCCCTGCACTGGCAGGTGGATTTTTAACCACTGCACCACCAGGGAAGTTCCCCCATCACCATTCATTGAAGAGACTGTCCTTTTCCATTGTACGCTCTTTGCTCCCTTGTCATGAATTAATTATCCATATATGTATGGGTTTACTCCCAGGTTCTCAATTATGTTCCATTGACCTATGTATCTGCTTTTCTGCAAATATAATGCTGTTTTGATTACTGTAGATTTATAATATAGTTTTAAATCAGAGAGTGTGATACCTCCAACTTTGTTCTTTTTATCAGGATTGCTTTGGCTGTTCAGGTTCTCTTATGGTTTCATGTAAATCTAAGAATTTTTTATTCTGTTTTTGCAAAAATTATCCTTGGGACTTTGATAGAGATTGTATTGAATCTGAAGATTGCTTTAGGTAACACAGACATTTGAACAATGTTATTTCTTCCAATCCATGAGCACAGAATACTTTTCCACTTATTTGTCTCCTCAGGCAAGGGAAACACAAGCAAAAGTAAACAAATAGGACTACATCAAACTAAGAAGTTTCTGTACAGTAAAGGAAACCAGCAACAAAATGAAAAGGGAACCTACCTAATGGAAGAATATACTTGCAAATCATATATCCGATAAGGGGTTAACATCCAAAATATAGAAAAAACTCACAACAACAAAAAGAAGAAAACAACCCCAAAATGGGTATAGGACATTTTCCAAAGAAGACACAGATGGCCAACAGACACATGAAAAGATGTTCAACATCATAAATTATTAGAGAAATGCAAATCAAAACCACGAAAGTCTATTTCTCTTAAAGTCTATATCTGATATAAGTATTGCTCCCCAGCTTTCTTTTTATTTCCATTTGCATGGAGTATCTTTTTCCATCCCCTCACTTTCAGTCTATGTGTGTCTTTAGATCTGAAGTGAGTCTCTCATAGGCAGCATATATATGGGTCTTGTTTTTGTATCCATTCAGCCACTCTTTTTTTTTTCAAAACAAACAACTTTTTATTGAAGTATAGTTGATTTACAATGTTGTATTAGTTTCAGGTGTACAGCAAAGCAATCTATATATGTATATATTCTTTTTCAGATTCTTTTCCATTATAAGTTATTATATACAAGATATTGAATATAGTTCCCTGTGCCATACAGTACGTCCTTATTTATCTATCACCCTATGTCTTTTGATTGGAGCATTTAGTCCATTTACTTTTAATAATTATTGATGTGTATGTTCTTATTGCCATTTTATTAATTGTTTTGGGGTTGTTTTGTAGTGCTTTTTTCTTCCTTTCTTCTTCTTTCATTCTTTTGTCTTGTGATTTGATGACTATCTTTAATGTCATGTTCAAATTCTTTCCTCTTTTTTCTGTGTGCATCTATTAAGAATTTTTTGTTTTGTCTATCATGAAGTTTATATACAGCAATATATTGTTATATGTGATTGTTTTAAGTTGCTGATCTCAAATTTCAAATGCATTTTAACAACCCTACAATTGTACTCTCCTCCCTTATGATTACTGTTTTTGACATCATATTTTACATCTAATTATTTTGTGTATCCCCAAACTGCTTATTGTAGATATAGATGATATTACTACTTTTGGCTTTTAACCTTCCTACTAGCTTTGTACATGGTTGATTTTCTATCTTTACTGTATATTTTTTTTAATCTGTCTCCTAAGGCAAAGGAAACAAAAGCCAAAATAAACAAATGGGACCTAATTAAACCTAAAAGTTTTTACACAGCAAAGGAAACCATCAACAAAATGAAAAGACAACCTACTGAATGGGGGAAAATATTTGGGAATGAGATGACCAATAAGGAGTTAATATCCAAAATATATAAACAGCTCATACAACTCAATATCAAAAAGCAAACAACTTGATTAAAAAATGGGCAGAAGAGGTGAACAGACATTTTTCCAAAGAAGACATAACAGTTGGCCCACAGGCACATGAAAAGATGCTCAACATCACTAACCGTCAGAGAAATACAAATCAAACCACCATGAGATACCACCTCACACCTGTAAGAACACCTAACATCAAAATGACCACAAATAACAAATGTTGGCTAGGTTGTGAAATAAAGGGAACACCCATATGTACACTGTTGGTGGGAATGTGAATTGGTGCAGCCACTGTGGAAAACAGTGTGGAGGTTCCTCAAAAAACTAAATAGAATTACCATACGATACAGCAATTCCACTCCTGGGTATATATCCAAAGAAAACAAAAACACTATTTTGAAAAGATACATGCAGCTGAATGTTCATGGCAGCATTATTTATGACAGCCAAAATATGGAAAAAACTAAGTGTCCATCAACAGATGAACAGCTAAAGAAGATGTGATGTGATATATATATGCATGAGTGTGTGTATGTATATACTCAGCCATAAAAAAAGAGTGAAATTTTGTCATTTACAACAACATGGATAGACTTGTAGGGTATTATGCATAGTGAAATAAGTCAGACAGAGAAAGAGAAATACTGTTATGTTATCACTTAAACATGGAATCCAGAAAATAAAACAAACTAGTGAATATAACAAAACAGAAACAGATTCACAGATATAGAGAACAAACCAGTGGTTACACGTGGGGAGAGGCAAGATAGGGGTAAGAGATTAAGAGGTACAAACTACTATGTATAAAGTAATTAAGCTACAAGGATATATTGTACAACACAGGGAATACAGCCAATATTTATTTTTTGGCCATACCCCACAGCACACGGGGATCTTAGTTCCCTGAACAGGGACTGAACCCAGGCCCCCTGCAGTGGAAGCATGGAGTCTTAACCACTGGACCGCCAGACAAGGGACCATAGCCAATATTTTATAATAACTATAAATGGAGTATAATCTTTAGGAATTGTTCATCATTATCTTGTACACCTGAAACATAATACTGTAACTCCATTATACCTCAATTTTTTAAAAAACTAAAAGAAAAAAACCGACAATGAGATATCACTTCATACCTGTTAGAATGGCTTTTATCAAAAGGCAAGAAATTAAAAGTGTTGGCGAGTATGTGGAGAAAAGTGAGCCCTCATGCGGTGTCGGTGGGAACGTAAAATGGCACAGTCACTATGGAGAACAGTATGAAGATTCCTTAGAAACTCAGGACTAGAAATACTATATGATCCAGCTGTCCCACTTCTGAGTATTTATCCGAAGTATATGAAAACACTAACTTGAAAACACTTATGCACCCCCATGTTCATTGCAGCATTATTTACAATAGTCAAGATATAGCAACAACTGAAATGCCCATCAACCAATAAATGAATAAAGAAGATGTGAAACACAATATATACAATATAGATACAGCCATAGAAAAAAATAAAATCTTGCCATTTCCGACAGCATGGATGGACACTGAGAGTATTATGCTAAGTGAAATAAGTCAGCTAGAGAAAGCCAAATACCATATGATTTCACATAGATATGGAATATAAAAAAAACATACAAAGCAAATGAAAAAACCACACCAAACAAAAACAAACATGTAGATACAGAGAACAGAGTAGTGGCTACCAGAGGGGAAAGGATGAAATGGATAAAGAGGATCAACTCTGTGGTGACTATACAAACTAAATCTTTGTTGGTGAGCATGCTGTAGTGTGTACAGAAGTAGAAATATAATATTTTCCATATGAAACTTACATAATGTTATAAACAAATGTTACCTCAATAAAAAATAATTTTTAAAAAAGATATAAATACAGCAATGATTAAAATGACTATCTGTGGAATTTAGGTTCCAGTTACGGAGGGAGGTGAAGAACTGATAGTTTAAGTTTCATTGAAAAGATAAATTTTTCCAGAAGGGCATAAGGATGGATGGAGTTTGGATATTTAAAGGGCTAAGCTATAAAGTTAGGAGGCAGCCAGTACTCTGAGAATAAATGTTTTAAGTTGTGCTTATAGAGGAGTCACAATTTGGAGTAAATGTTACTAAGCCACGTTCATTTGCCTAACACACAGAAAGCCAAACTCTGAGATACAGAGGTTTGCAGCAGAGAAAGTGTTTACTCACAAGGCAGTCAAGCAAAGAGAAAAGAGAACAAATCTCAAATCTATCTCCCCAAAGGCCAGGGAACAGGGACATTTACTGGATAAAGAATTAGGGTGGCCTGAGGTGCAGGGAGCGTGGTGAAAGGTGGCTGGAAATAAGAAAAAGATGAGCTCGGGACTTCCCTGGGGGCGCAGTGGTTAAGGATCCGCCTACCAATGCAGGGGACACGGATTGGAGCCCTGTTCAGGGAAGATCCCACATGCCTTGGAGCAACTAAGCCCATGAGCCACAAGTACTGAGCCTGCACTCTAGAACCTGCGTGCCACAACTA
>NW_021703767.1:123600112-123666011 GCF_005190385.1 Monodon monoceros
CTTTTCATTATGAATAAATGATGGATTTTATCAGATGTTTTCAGCACATATTAGGATACGCATTTCGTTTTTAAATCTGTTCCTCTGGTTATTTTCACTCACAGACTGATGTGAAATGTTTGCATTCCTGCTATTCCACATTATTCATACCTTTTACATTCTACCCTGAGTTTTTTCTTTTGTAAATCAAAACTCTAACTTTTAAAACATTGATTTAGGGGCCTCCCTGGTGGCGCAGTGGTTAAGAATCTGCCTGCTAATGCAGGGGACACGGGTTTGAGCCCTGGTCCGGGAAGATCCCACATGCCTCGGAGCTACTCAGCCCATTAGCCACGACTGAAGCCCGTGCACCTAGAGCCCATGCTTCGCAACCAGAGAAGCCAATGCAGTGAGAAGCCCGTGCACCTCAACAAAGAGTAGCCCCTGCTCACCGCAACTAGAGAAAGCCGGTGCGCAGCAACGAAGACCCAATGCAGCCAAAATTAAATAAATAAAATTTTTTAAAAATAAAACATTAATTAATTACCATATTTGTTTCACATATTTATAAAAGAAATAAAATCTACAGGTAAAGCTGAAAACAAGATGGTTTCAGTTTTTTCAAACATCAATAGTATTTATATTCACCAACATGCTTTACCATTTCCTCTCTACCTTTTCATTCTTATATTCCACTCTCAAAGTCTAGCCTCAATTTTCTTCTTGCTGATGAATATACGTTAATAGTTCTTTCCACTGTACCCTATGTGTAGTAAATTATCTTTGTTTTGTAAATCTCAACATGTTTTGTGTAGTACACTCTCTTAGTCTTGTATATCTGAAAATGTTTTATTATATATTCATTCCTAATTCTAAAGTTTTATTTAAGTACTTTAAAGACATTACTCCATTGTTCTGCCATTTTTTATTGTTGTTGCAGGCAAGAGGTCTCCGCCAATCAAGTTGTTATTCCTATTATATTTGATTCAGCTGTTCATTAGCACATTTTTTTAATTTAGTTTTATTTTTTATTGAAGTATAGTTGATTTACATTGTTGTGTTAGTTTCTGGTGTACAGCAAAGTTATATATTTTTTTCCATGTTCTTTTACATGGTTATGGTTTATTACAGGATATTGCATATAATTCCCTGTGCTATACAGTAGGACCTTGTTTATCTGTTTTACATTGAATACATAATAGTTTTGTATCTGCTAATCCCAAATTCCTAATTTATCTCTCCCCCACCCTCTTTCCCCTTTGGTAAGCATAAGATTGTTTTCTATGTCTGTGAGTCTATTTCTGTTTCGTAAATAAGTTCATTTGTATTATATTTTAGATTCCACATATAAGTGATAACTTATGGTATTTGTCTTTCTTTGACTTACTTCACCTAGTACAATAATCTCTAGGTCCATCCATGTTGCTGCAAATGGCATCATTTCATTCTTTTTTATGGCTGAGTAGTATTCCATTGTATAGGTATGCCACATCTTTTTATCCATTCATCTGTAGATAGACATTTAGGTTGCTTCCATGTATGGCTATTTTTTTTTCATTTATTTATTTAATTTTTGGCTGTGTTGGGTTTTGTTGCTGCACGTGGGCTTTCTCTAGTTGCAGCGAGTGGGGGCTACTCTTCGTGGCAGTGCGCAGGCTTCTCATTGCGGTGGCTTCTCTTGTTGCAGAGCACGGGCTCTAGGCACGCAGGCTTCAGTAATTGTGGCATGTGGGCTCAGTAGCTGTGGCTCGTGGGCTCTAGCCTAGTGGGCTTCAGTAGTTGTGGCACACGGCCTTAGTTGCTTGGTGGCATGTGGGGTCTTCCTAGCCCAGGGCTCAAACCCGTGTCCCCTGCACTGGCAGGCAGGTTTTTAACCACTGCGCCACCAAGGAAGTAGCCAGTTGGCTATCTTAAACAGTACTACTATGAACACTGGCATGCATGTATCTTTTCAAATTAGAGTTTTCTCTGGATATTTGCCCAGGAGTGGGACTGCTGGACCATATAGCAACTGTTTTTAGTTTTTTAAGGAATCTCCATACTATTCTCCATAATGGCTGCACCAATTTACATTGCCTTCAACACTGTAGGAGAGTTCCCTTTTCTCCACACCCTCTCCAGCATTTATTATATGTGGACTTTTTAATGATGGTCATGCTGACCAGTGTGAGGTGATAACCTCATTGTAGTTTTGATTTGCATTTGTCTAGTAATTAGTGATGTTGAGCATCTTTTCATGTGCTTTTTGGCCTTCTGTATATCTTCTTTGGAGAAATGTCTATTTAGGTCTTCTGCCCATTTTTTTTTTTTTGCAGTACGCAGGCCTCTCACCGTTGTGGCCT
Source organism: Monodon monoceros (assembly GCF_005190385.1). Classification (NCBI taxonomy): domain Eukaryota; kingdom Metazoa; phylum Chordata; class Mammalia; order Artiodactyla; family Monodontidae; genus Monodon; species Monodon monoceros. Next base: position 123,602,434 of record NW_021703767.1, read on the forward strand.
CTCCCGTTGTAGAGCACAGGCTCCGGATGCGCAGGCTCAGCGGCCATGGCTCACGGGCCCAGCCGTTCCATGGCATGTGGGATCTTCCCGGACCGGGCACGAACCCGTGTTCCCTGCATCGGCAGGCGGACTCTCAACCACTGCGCCCCCAGGGAAGCCCTGCCCATTTTCTGATTGGGTTCTTTGGGTTTTTTGTTATAGAGTTATATAACCTGTTTGTATATTTTGGAAATTAAGCCCTTGTCAGTGACATCAGTTGCAAATTTTTCCCCCATCCATAGGCCGTCTTTTCATTTTGTTTATGGTTTCTTTTGCTGTGCAAAAGCTTGTAAGTTTGATTAGGTCCCATTTGTTTATTTTTGCTTTTATTTCTATTGCCTTGGGAGACTGACCTATGGAAACACTGCTACGATTTTTGTCAGAGAATATTTTGTCTATGTTCTCTTCTAGGAGTTTTATGGTGTCATGTCTTATATTTAAATCTTTAAGCCATTTTGGGTTTATTTTTGTGTATGGTGTGAGGGACTGGTTTTTTTTTAACATCTTTATTGGAGTATAATTGCTTTACAGTGGTGTGTTAGTTTCTGCTTTATAACAAAGTGCATCAGTTATACATATACATATGTTCCCATATCTCTTCCCTCTTGCATCTCCCTCCCTCCCACCCTCCCTATCCCACCCCTCTAGGTGATCACAAACCACCAAGCTGATCTCCCTGTGCTATGCGGCTGCTTCGCACTAGCTATCTATTTTACGTTTGGTAGTGTATGAGAGAGTGGCGAGGGACTGTTCTAATATCACTGATTTACATGCAGCTGTCCAGCTTCCCCAAAATCACTTGCTGCAGAGACTGTCTTTCTCTGTTGTATATGCTTGCCTCCTTTGTCAAAGACTGACTGTAGGTGTGTGGGTTTACTTCTGGGCTCTCTATTCTGTTCCATTGATCCATATGTCTGTTTTTGTGCCAATACCACACTATTATGATTACTGTAGCTTTGTAGTATTGCCTGAAGAAGGAGGTTATGCCTCCAACTTTGTTCTTTTTCCTCAGGATTGCTTTGGCAATTCTGGGTTTTTTATGGTTCCATATAAATTTTAGGATTATTTGTTCTAGTTCTGTGAAAAATGTCATGGGTAATTTGATAGGGCTCGCATTAAATCTGTACATTGCCTTGGGGAGTATGGCCATTTTACAATATTGATTCTTCCAATCCAAGAGCATGGGGTATCTTTCCATTTCTTTGAATCATCTTCAATGTCCTTTATCAGTGTTCTATAGTTCTCAGCATATAAGTCTTTAACCCCCTTGGTCAGGCTTATTCCTAAGTATTTTTTGACATTTTAGCATATTTTAAAATGTTTCTTTTCCTTTGGCATCCTACAGTTTTACTGTAACATGTCTAGGGGTAGATTCTATTTTTATTTGGCTCGATGGATTTGGTTAACTATCAATATGGGAAATTATCTCTTGCCTGAAATCCCACAAAATCTTAGGCTCTATCTCTTATAATAACACACATCCTCGGGCTTCCCTGGTGGCGCAGTTGTTGAGAATCTGCCTGCCGATGCAGGGGACACGGGTTCGAGCCCTGGTCCGGGAAGATCCCACATGCCGCGGAGCACCTGGGCCCGTGAGCCACAACTACTGAGCCTGCGCGTCTGGAGCCTGTTCTGCAACAAGAGAGGCCACGATAGTGAGAGGCCTGCGCACCGCGATGAAGAGTGGCCCCCACTCGCCACAACTAGAGAAAGCCCTCGCACAGAAACGAAGACCCAACACAGCCAAAAATAATAATTAATTAATTAAAAAAAAAAAACACATCCTCATGTCTGGAAATCCAATCAGATAAACAGTGGCACTGCTCAATCTCCCATGACTCTTAACATCTTAATATCATGTGCTGTATGCTTTATCAACTCCAGCTTTCTATTTTTTAATCCAATTAATACTTTAATCAAGTTTCTTCTGTTTATACTTCTACAAGAATGTATTTATTTCAAAGAATTTTTTTCAAGATTTTACTTCCTTATTCTTGTTTCAAAACTTCCCCACTTAGTATTATAAACTCCTATTTTTGTTTCATGGATAGTATTCCATCCTTTATGTTTTGAAATTATTTAAACATTAATTAATGGCTCCCTTAATTCAATTTCCTCACAAGTAAAATCTCCTATTCTTTGTTCTTTCATCACTTTGGATTGCCGCATGTGCTTGGTCATTTCATTGGTGGGTGCCTTTTGAGTGAGAATTCATCTTCTTCATCTCACAGTTATAATTTTTTATAATTTCCACTTCCTAGTGGAAAACAACTCAGAGCCATGGCTTTTGGAACTCTAGAACGTCACAGGTCTAATCCCCAAGCAATTACATGTCACAAATCACAACTGGCCATTTGCAGTTTCCATCTGTCTTTCCTGATCAACCACAGGTACAACCTTGAAATAGCGGTCACTGCCTCTTCAACCTCTGATGATTGGCAATGGGCTGATTTTGAGCCCCCTCAAAAGAACAGAAATCCCAGCTGCCATTATATATTTTAGTCTCAGTGCCCCAAATACATCAAAATATCAGCTGTCCATTCAGAGATTGGATTTTCTACTCTGTCTCTGGTCCCTGCAAGCTTGTGTCTTTCTTTTCAAAGTAGATGTCTATATTTAATATGCTTTAATATTTCCTATCATTGCTCTCTGCCTCCAGTAGAAGGAATCCCCTGTACTACCATCTCATCCACAATTCCCACCACAATTCCACAATCTCTCCTCCTTACCCCCATAACATAGCAATCAATCAGACACAAGTCCCAGCCTAATTATCTGATTATTATGAAGAGGGAAGATGGCCCTGTTTGCAAAATTATACCTTCTATTGCAAGAGCCTCATAATCTACATTAGAAATAACTGAGGGTACCCATTTTTAGCAACATGTGAACCAAATAGTACAAAATATCCTCAAGAGGAACACTCATGAAACTGATGGATAAAAATTATTTTAATATTTTAAAGGCATATCACAGCTAGTAAAAATGTAAGAGAAATCTTCCAAGGTCAAAAATGATGACATATCACAAACCCAGACAGGAAAGTATATGCTAAAACAAGAAGGTACATGGGGATACCTAACATTCTATGATGACCTAGAGCTTTGGTTTTAATGGCCCATTTATGGGGGAGCGAATAAAAGTCCGGGTCACACAGCCCTGAAAAAAATCCCAGGCTTCCAGAAAATACCTCCAATAGCTAATCTAACAAGAAAAAGAAAAAAAAACACCTCATAAAACAAAAGGAGATGGGACATAAATGTATCTGTCTCAGCCTTGGCTCCAGGTAGAATTGAACAGAATAGGGGGTAGGTGACAGTTTAGTTCAAGATATTCTCTGGTAGACGGTTAACCTGGCAAAAGTAAAACAAATTTTCTCTGAGAATACAGCTTATACTCAGGGCTAAGTACCTTCTCAGAGATGACCTTCCAGTGATTCTAAACTTATAATCCAAAATCAGAGAACACATAAGGGAAGAAACCACCATAAGTAAGAAAAAATGAGAAATATTCAAAACAAGGAAAAGGTAAATCAGTCCCTCAAATAATTGAAATTGATGAATTATCATATATAAAATATCTTAAAATAAAATTAATATGATTTGAGGACACAAAAGAGGGCAACATAAGTGTAGCTAAGAAAAAATAATAAAAGATATGGCAACCTTAAAAGGGAACTAAAGAAAATTTCTGGGGATTAAATTTGTAAACATGGAAGTGAGAAATACAATTAATGGGTTAAACAACAGTTTAGACAGAATTAAAAATGGATGGGAACACTGAACTAGAGAAGTCACCCATAAAGCTTTTGCACAGTAAAGGAAATCATAAATAAAATGAAAAGACAACCCACAAAATGTGAGAAAATATTTGCAAACGATGCGACAGACAAGGGACTAATCTGCAAAACATACAAGCAGCTCATGCAGCTCAATACCAATAAAACAAACAACCCAATCCAAAATTGGGCAGAAGACCTAAATAAACATTTCTCCAAAGAAGACATAAATATGGCCAAAAAGCACATGAGGGACTTCCCTGGTGGAGCAGTGGTTAAGAATCACCTGCCAATGCAGGGGACACGGGTTCGATCCCTGGTCCGGGAAGATCCCACATGCTGCAGAGCAACTAAGCCCGTTTGCCACCACTACTGAGCCTGCACTCTAGAGCACGTGAGCCACAACTACTGAGCCCACATGCCACAACTACTGAAGCCTGCATGCCTAGAGCCCATGCTCCGCCAACAAGAGAAGCCACTGCAATGAGAAGCCCACGCACTGCAGTGAAGAACAGCCCCTGCACGGCCTCAACTAGAGAAAGCCCGTGAACAACAAGGAAGACCCAACACAGCCATAAATAAATAAATAAATCTATATTTTAAAAAAAACACATGAAAAGATGCTCAACATCACTAAATATTAGAGAAATGCAAATCAAAACTTCAGTGAGGTATCATCTCACACTGGTCAGAATGGCCATCATTTAAAAGTCTACAAATAATAATTGCTGGAGAGGGTGTGGTGAAAAGGGAACCCTCCTACACTGCCGGTGGGAATGTAAGTTGGTGCAGCCACTATGGAAGACAGTACGGAGGTTCCTTAAAAAACTAAAAATAGAACTACCACATGGTCGAGCAATCCCACTCCTGGGCATATATCTGGATAAAACTCTAATTCAAAAAGATACATGCACCCCAGTGTTCATCGCAGCACTATTTACAATAGCAAGACACAGAAGCAACCTAAATATCCATCGACAGAGGGGTGGATAAAGAAGACGTGATATATATATATATAATGGAATACTACTCAGCCATAAAAAAGAAATAATGTCATTTGCAGCAACGTGGATGGACCTAGAGAATATCATACTAAGTGAAGTAAGTCAGACAGAGAAAGACAAATATCATATGATATCACTTATAAGTGGAATCTAAAAAGATGATACTTATTTACAAAACAGAAACAGAATCACAGACTTCAAAAACAAACTTATGGTTACCAAAGGGAAAGGTGGGGGGAGGGATAAATTAGGAGTTTGGGATTAACATATACACATTACTATATATAAAATAGATAATCAACAAGGACCTACTGTATAGCACAGGGAAGTCTACTCAATATTCTGCAATAACCTATATGGGAAAAGAATCTGAAAAAGAATGGATATATGTATATGTATAACTGAACCACATTGCTGTTACACTGGAAACTAACACAACATTGTAAATCAACTATACCCCAATATAAAATAAAAAGAAAAAAAAAGAAAATGGAAACACTGAGCTAGAGAAATCATCCATAAAGCTAAGGAGGGTAAAAACGTAAAATATGAAAGGGAGACTAAGAGACATTATGAGAGAGGGAGTAGTTCTACTACATGACTGTTGTAGATAGAGAGGGGGAACACTGAAAGCACAGGAAGTAGCTTTATTCACAGAAATAATGAATGAGAAATTCTCCAGATGTGATGACAGAAAAAAATCAGTCACTCATTCATTCAACAAACATGCATTAAGTGCCTACTATGTACCAGGCACCTTTCCAAACTCCAGGAGTACAGCCAAGAACAAAATAGTTAAAAATTACTGCCTTCATGGAGTACAATAATTCACACAAGAAGTAATGGTGACTTACATTAAAGTAATAGGAAGAGGAGTGATATGAAGTGGCATGTAGTTGGATACATTCTGAAGACAGAGAAAATAGAATTTCCTCATGCAAGAGGTGAGAGAGATTCTAGGATAACTTTAGGGTTTGGGACAAGGGCAAAAAAAATGCAATTGTTATTTTCTGCAATTGGAAAGACCTGAGGGTAGTATATATAGAAAAAAATGTTCAATTTTGGACATATGTCATGTGAAGTGCCTGTTACATATTCAGTGGAGATGTTTAGTAGGAAGTGAGAGATGGGAGTCTAGAATGCAGGGGAGTGGTATAAGATAGAGATACACCAGTGTTCTGTAAGAACTACCTAATGTGCATTTTGAAATCACCAAGAATTATGACAGCATCAAGAGAGAGTGACAGAGGGACTTCCCTGGTGGTGCAGTGGTTAAGACTCCATGCTCCCAATGCAGCGGGCCTGGGTTCGATCCCTGGTCAGGGAACCAGATCCCACATGCATGCCACAACTAAGAGTTTGCATGCCACAACTAAGGAGCCCACAAGCAGCAACTAAGACCTGGTACAACCAAATAACAATAGAGAGAGAGAGTGACAGAAAGCCAAGAGTAAAAAACACTTAAGGAGTGAGGGAGAGGCGTCCTACAGTTGGAAAGAGGGTACAGGACTGCACCAAGACAGATTAGACAGTGGTTATACTCTGATGATGTGAAATTCAGGAATAATGGAGATATGAATGGGAAACATCAATGAGGAGCAAGAATAACATACACTGTACCTCCAGCCATGGCTACTAGGGGTATGTGAGAGAAAATAGCCTCCACTTGAGAAGCCTCCAGGGAAAAAAGGGAACTCAGAAGAAGCAGGTTTCAGTTATAAAAAGAAAGTTAAAGGGAATATCAGGGAAGTTGAAGAGTTTTTAGTTCTGTGATTGACTATGAGTTCCAGAAGGCAGAATGAAAAGGAGAAGGATATGAGGTAGTGAGAAAAGGCCAGGTACTGAGTATTTGAAGATTTTTAATCTGAGATATTAGGGATGAACAGTTTCCTACAATGAACAGGAGTAAAAGGCATGATGAAATTAGTCTTCATGATCCTATGGCAGGTAGAGGTGGCAAGACTTTCAGCATGGAAGAAAGGGAAAAGAAGCCTATTTGCAAGAATATACATAGTTCTGGGACATAGTATAGTGTCCTCATTCAGGAAGCACAACAACTTTCAAGATTGATAAATTTTTAAAAATACACATTTAGACAGACTACTATAAGCCCACAAAACACCAAATCCAAAGAGAATATTTTTTATAAGCAGAAAGAAAAGACAACTACAATAAAAAGGCAATTCAGTCAGACAACTGACTTCTCAGAAACAGCAATGGAAGACAGTAAACAGTGGAATAATAGCAGTACTGCTAGAAAACAAGTGTTTTGACCAGGAATTCTTTGCTTAATAAATCCATTTTTCAAAAATGGTCATAAACAAAGATTTTGTCGACTAAAAAACTTATTATGAAAGTATACTAATGTAATTAGTATTGTATTATTATATGTTAAATATTGCAAACAATGTATTAAAAGTATTAATTGTGTGAAACTGCTTCTGGTTAGACAATTAAATCAGTGCATCATAATAGATGAAAAACATATCCACACGTAAACCAAAAAGTATGTAACCCAGGAAATGATGCAGTTCAAAGAGAAAAGATTTTTTTTTTTTTTTGGCCATGCTGCGCAGCTTGTGGGATCTTAGTTCCCCGACCAGGGATCAAACCCGTGTCCCCTGCAGTGGAAGCACAGAGTCTTAACCAACAGACTGTCAGGCAAGTCCCAGGAAAGCACTTTTCAATAAAAGAATTGGGTCAACATGCACAATGAGGAAAAAATTGAAATTGAATCACTGTCTCATCCATAGAAAACAATCATTTTTAAATCTGGATTTGGATAAAGAGTTTAAATTTTGAAAAGCGAAGATTTAAATATTCGGAAGATATAAAAATTATCTTGGAATAGGGAGTATTTCTTAAACAATACACAAAACTTACAAAGCATAGAGAACAAAACTAATACATCTGAAACTATATTAAAGTTAATAAATTCTGTTTATCAAAAGGCACTATAAAGAATGTGAATACAAACAAGCCACAAAATGGGAAAAGATAATTTCAACACACATAAATATAAAAGAAGTTCCAAAATTCAGTAACATCCAAAAATGGGCAAAAGACATAAACACATACTACACAGATGTTACACAAGTGGCCAATACATATGAAAACATGATCAACCTTATAAGTAATCAGAGAAATACAGTATAAATAAATGATGAAATACCATCAGATTGGAAAATGCTTAGAAATCTAACCATACTAAGTGTTGGCAAGGATGTGGTGGAAAGGGAACACTTACCCACTGCTCACAGAAATATAAATTAGGACAACTATTTAAGAAAGCAGTCTGGCTTTATCTCCTATTGTTACAGTGCCACACACTACTACCCAGCAATTCCACATCTAGGTTTTTTGCCATAAGCGTATAGGTAAAATGTCAAAGATCTCTGTTTTAAAGTTAAACATGTCTGTATTTAATTCCCAAGTCCAACACAACCCAGGTGTTTAATTTTGTAAAATTTCCTTCTCTCCTCTGACCTTCACTAATGAGAAGTGAATAAACTAACTTTCTAAACACTCATTATAACACGTCAGACAGCAAGTTTAAAGACAAAGGCTAACTTCATGATAAAATTTCCATACTGTTATTAACAATTACCACATACTGGTCTCCAGAAACAACAACAAAAACTGCAATCAGTCCATTTCACTTGAATATTTTCAAGTTTTTTTACCGAAGAAAAATTGCATTTCTAATTTGTCTCCTGGGTGAAAAGAATTTCAAGAACCATGTGGGTGGGGTTGGGAAGGAGTGACTGGTGATGGGATAAAGGCTTTTCATAGCCTCACGGAAAATCTTAGAAGACATTGGACATAAGCTACTTCTAAAAGTAAGCAAGCAGTTGATGAGATTGTATTTTGGATATTTTCCCAAGAATAAAAGTAATAAAGGCCACTGGGCCGCATACGGGCACCCAAGGAGTATTATGCTACACTTTCGTTTAAAAAAAAAACAAAACTCTCCCGCTACTGCATTGCACTAACGCTGATCCGATCCTATCTCTGGCAGAAGGCGGGGCTTACACTGAGACTTCCCGGCAGCCGCAGGTCACATGACATCCCATGTTGTTAACCATCCAGCGCGCATAGGGGTCAGCGCGAAGAGCTGAAGATTCCAACGCCCAAGGCCCAACCCAGCTGCAGACGCAGCTCCGCTAGAAACCTGGACTGCGGTACTCTCGGGAGGTGACCCCAGAGCTCCGAGGACTCGAACCGCATCGCGCTGTCCTGCGCCCCATCCGGCCCGTCCCAGCTTGCCTCACCTGTCATCGAGACCCGTCACAGCGTGCAGGACCCAGCGCCTCCTCGCCCTCTGCCAGGCTCTGGGACCGCCGCCCGCAGGTCCGTCGGTCAAGGTGATTGGCAGCCGGCCCCGCAGCCCCATCGCCTACCCTGCGGGCTGGTGGGGGCCGCAGCCCGGAGGACCTGGCCCTGGTAAGCGCCATCGAACGGAGGAACCCGAAGCTGAGGCGGTGCCCAGCCTGGACAACGTGCCTGAGCCCCTGGCCAAGGGCGCGCTAACCTCCATGGTGGTCCTGCCCGCCGGCTGTGGCCTGCACCTGCCCCTGGACCACGTCGACGTGCTGCTGGAGCCCAAGCCCACGTCCGTGCTGCAAGTGTCTCTCGGAGATCACATCCTCATGCTGGTCCCCGAGGCCCTCCTGGCCTCGGGTGTGGAAGGCCCGTGGGGACAGGGCCTGGAACGGGCCGCTTTCCTGAGCGCTCCAGGGGAGTACATGGCCCTGGAGCCGGGATTCTTGTGCGCAGCTGTCCCAGAGATCGCCTGCCAAGAAGAGGCCAACAAGGAGGACGCGGACGCCAAGTTCCTGCCGCCTGGGATGGATGCTGAAGCCGGCTACGTCACAGGGCTCCGCAGCCCCGCCGCAAGGGTGTCAGGCCCCAGCGCGCAGGACTTCCTCCCAGAGCTCTGGCCTCGGGCGCCCAACCCCAGTCCAGAGAGAGGCTCTCCTCACCACGACGACAACCTGTACTTGCACCTTCCGGAGCCCTTCCCCGACCCACCACTCCAACCTCTACCTCCCTCTCCTTGTCCGGGTCCTACGAGCGCCCCCAACGCCCTCTCATAGTCCTCTGCTCAAGGGCGGAAAATGCCTGATCCCGGAATGAACTGCCTCCCACAATTCCTTGCACCCAGCTTCCAGCACTTAGTGATCTACCTAGACTCACTTTGAGCCCATGCCACCGCTCAGAGATGCAGCATCTTCATTCATGGACAGTGGGCAGCTGCGCTTTTTATTTTGGTTTTGTTAGTTTTTGGTTTTTGTTGTGGTTTTTTTTTTAAGCAAAATGCCTTGATCGATAGCGGCAAAAAGATTTTTTTACAAAAGTAGATTCTGGTAAGGACTTTTCACAAGGGTAGACCACATATAGCCAACCATGGATGTTTAGATCCCTTGCATGAGCTGTTTCTTCCACCTCTGTCACCTTCAGCCAACTCCATTTTTCTTGTTTCACCGCTACTCTTGCCTCAAACTCACCTCAATTTTTTTCCAGTTTATCCCCTTTTTCATCACCTTCCCACGCATCTCTTCTTTCTCTCCATTCCAGGTTTTTTTCTTCCTTTTGTAATTGTAGTTTTACCTGTATGACCTCCGCAGTGTCCTCTGAAATGCTTCTGATTTTTTTTTAGCATGCACAATATTTATTAAGAAGATCCTTGTGAAAGAGAAGCAAAGTAAACAGTAGTAGTCAGAGAGAGAAGACGAGGTACAGGAGGTTGAGCAACAGCCTCAGCCAACCTCACTGGGAGCTCTGGAGTTAGAATGGCTGGTCAGAGCTGTCCCAGGTTAGGTTGAAATAGCCCAATTCCCTCATCCATCAGTCTTTCGGTGTGAGAAACCAGAGAAGGGCCATGGCTCTGGGCAAGGCAGCTTTCCTCACTGGAGACAGTTTATAAAGGGGATAATAGCTGAAGCCAGTTATGGAAACAACTCTCACTGAAGAAGATTCTGGTTGGTGCATCACACTGTCCACCACAAGATACTGGTTCTTTTTATCTTGATGTTCATCTCCATTTATTCTGGTCTTTAACTGGCAGTAAAGAAATTATAATTTTCTTCATATAGGTCTTGAATATTTAAATGAAGTCTGATCACCGACTTTCATTTTTCCTTTCTTCTTGCTTTCCTAACACTTTTCCCCGGAGCTGGTCAGTCAAGATAAATGCACATTGAATAAATAAATGAATAAATGGCACAAATGTAATACACTGGACTTTTTGGAAATATTTCTAAAAATACAACGAAAAAATGAGTGAAAGCAATATTTAATGGAAGGAGGAAAGGGGAAGCTATGATTTTTTTCCTTAAAGAAACAGTTTGTACAATGCCATATTCCCCTGTACTTTAACAATCAAATGGCTAATTTTTAATTTCATGGCAGTTTAGGCTTTGCCTTGATTTCCCCATGGGGGTGATAAGAAGAACTGCTACACGCGAGGACACACTCAGCCTCACATCATGGACATTCCAGCTTGTGGAATCTTACTTGCCCAACCAGGAATCAAACCCAGGCCCTCAGCAGTGCAGAGTCCTAATCACTGGACCACCAGGGAATTCCCTGGTCTAATTTATTATTGAGCATTTTTTCATGCTCATGAGCCCATCACCCAGACTTGGCAGCTGTTACTTCTTAGTACTATTTCTTTAAAGTCTTTTTTACTGTAAAGAAATTATTAAAGATAATGTAGTCATATCCTTTGATCCCCATTTCCTGCTGCCCATTCCCAGAGGATTCTCATAACATCATGAATTTGGGGGGTATCATTCTAGTCAATACATGAATGCTACATGTATGCAGATATAAATAATCAATGTTTATGTCGCTTTGTGAACAACTAAATTTTTATAACTGGCATTATATTCTTCAGTTCACATTTTTCCTCAGTTATTTTTGAAATCATCACTTATAGATATATATATGGTTCATTTCTCCTAAAGGTTTTTGTTTCCATCATATGAATATACCATATTTTATTTGTTAATTTATTAATGGATATTTGCATAGTTTTTAGTATTACAAACGAAACTGCAGTGAATATCCTCACACTTGTCATCTTATGCAACTGAGGAAGAGTTCCTCTAGGAAGTATACTTAGAAGTTGTATTGACGGGTGGCATAATATATACATTTACAGTTTTCTTCATAGTGCCAATTGTTCTCTTGGGTGGTTGCAACAGTTTAAACAGCCTCTAGCAGTCTTTCACCAAACTTTAAACTGTTTGCCAGTGTTATCTCATTTTTTAAATTTGCAATTTCCTAGCTACTGGTAAGACAGTGCTATTTTTCACAGGTAATGAGAATAATATTTTTTAAAGCAATTTCATTTATATTTTCTCTTTTTTAACTGAAGTATAGTTGATTTACAATGCTGTGTTAATTTCTGCTGTACAGCAAAGTGATTCAATTATACATATATAGGGACTTCCCTGCTGGCACAGTGGTTAAGACTCCACGCTCCCAATGCAGGGGGCCCGGGTTCGAACCCTGGTCAGGGAACCAGATCCCACATGCATGCCACAACTAAGGAACCCATGTGCTGCAACTAAGGAGCCCACCTGCGGCAACTAAGACCCGGCACAACCAAATAAATAATTTTTTTAACTATACATATATATATACCTTCTTTTTTTAATATTCTTTTCCATTATGGTTTATCATAGGATCTTGAATATAGTTCTCTGTGCTTTACAGTAGGACCTGTTATTTATCCATTCTATATATAGAAGCTTACATCTGCTAACCCCAACCTCCCACTCCATCCCTCCCCCAACCCCTTCCCCCTTGGCAACCACCAGTCTGTTCTGTATGTCTGTGATTCTGTTTCTGTTTCACACTTAGGTTCATTTGTGTCATGTTTTAGATTCCTCATATAAGTGATATATGATATTTGTCTTTCTCTTTCTGACTTCACTTAGTATGATAATCTCTAGTTGCATCCATGTTGCTGCAAATGGCATTATTTCATTCCTTTTTATGGCTGAGTAATATTCCATTATATATATGTACCACATCTTCTTTATCCATTCATCAGATATATTTTCATACATTGTAAGTCTTACTGTCTTTCAACTTATCACCCATCAAGTCTAATGGCTTTAATCTTTTCGGCGGGGAGGACAGATACAACCCAGATTAAAGAGGTTAGCTTTCAGCCTGGAGTCATTAGGCAAGTGTCATGAGAATCAATTTTTCTGCAGACAGAAAAGTTACATTTAATTTCTTAAGCAACCTTTAAATATCAACAGCAATGTTTGGAAGACTGAACATAGAATTTTAATAGAAATCATCATGCAGAGAGGACTGAGGAGTCCTAACTGGATGAGAATGGAAAGAGGAAAAGGCCACTCTTACCCAAGAGTAGGATGTGTAAAATAAAAGAGGGACAGAATAGAGAATGTAAGCATTCATCACTCACATGTATCATGACTTTCAGCTTCTATGAGTAAAAATCCTTAGCATTAGCTGAAGCAAAGACCAAGAAAAGGCAGGTTTTTTCCTTGCTTCCCATTTAAGAATCTGGGAAAAATAAGATGGAGGATGGTACTCAGATTGGCTAATCGCCACCTACCATGCTCCCAGCCACCATCCTAAGGAGAAGCAAGGAAAGGAGGAGAGAATCCAAACGGGAAACATTTACAAAAAGGTGCCTGTGTTATCTGAAGATGAATGAGAACCAAAAATGTCTGAGATTCACTTATCTGGAAAGTTTACAGTGTACCTATTCCCCAACCCCCAACTCCAAATCCCCCATACCAATGAGGTGGAGGCTCAGGAGGAAGATGAAGTCAATTATATAAATGAAGAAGTTATACTTCCTTTATACAACTGAGTAGAAATCTGTTCATTGATATATTCATGTCTGCTTATTGTCAGTTTATATCCTTAACTCTTTTTTTCTATTAGACCTATGAGACTATTCTTTATTCATTTGAAAATTTTTGTATATTCAAGCTACTAATCCTTTATGTTTTATAGCTTATAAATACTTTCTTCCAGTGTGCTGCTTGTTTTTTAACTTGTCTAATTGTACATGCCCTTATAATTCTCATACGGTGAAATTTCACAGTCTTTTATGGTCTCTACTTTTTGGGTCAGTTTTAAAAATCTTTCCCAAGAAAGCTCAAAAAGATATTTCCTACACTCTCTGCTAATGGTTTAAATTTTTTTCCAATTTAGATACCTAATTTCTTAGGACTTCATTTTTGTATGTATTTTGAAGTAGGGATGAAATTTTTTCATATCGAAAGACATTGCTGGGACTTCCCTGGTAGTCCAGTGGTAAAGAATCTGCCTTCCAATGCAGCAGACGCAGGTTCGATCCCTGGTCAGGGAACTAAGATCCCACATGCCACGGGGCAACTAAGCCCGTGTGCTGCAACTAGAAAGAAGCCCCTACACCACAACTAGTGAGAAGCCCACGTGCCCCATCGAAAAGATCCAGCATGCCACAACAAAGATCCAGCATGCCGCAACTAAGACCCGATACAGCCAGAAATAAAATAAATAAATATTAAAAAATTTTAAAAGATAATAAAAGCTGCTGTAATTGAAACAGTCATTCTTTAAAAAATAAATAAATAAAATAAAGATTCAATGCAATCTCTATCAAAATTCCAATGTCAACTTTCACAGAACAAGAACAAATAATTCTAAAATTTGTATGGAAATACAAAAGAAATTGGAAAGCTAAAACAATCTTGAAAAAGAAGAACACAGCTAGAAGTATGCTCCCTGATTTCAAACTATACTGCAAAGCAAACACTGTGGTACTAGCAAAAAACAGACGTGTAGATCAATAGAACAGAATAGAGAGCCCAGAAATGAATCCACACTTATACCGTCAGTTAATATACAATGAGGAAAAGACGGCCTCTTCAATAAATAGTGTTGAAGAAACAAGACAGCTACAGATTCAAACTGGACTACTTTCTCACACCATATACAATAATAAACTCAAAATTGATTAAAGGCTTAGATGTAAGACCTGCCTGAAATCATAAAACTCCTGGAAGAAAACATAGGCAGTTTGCTCTTTGACACTGTGGTACTAGCAAAAAACAGACGTGTAGATCAATAGAACAGAATAGAGAGCCCAGAAATGAATCCACACTTATACCGTCAGTTAATATACAATGAGGAAAAGACAGCCTCTTCAATAAATAGTGTTGAAGAAACAGGACAGCTACAGATTCAAACTGGACTACTTTCTCACACCATATACAATAATAAACTCAAAACTGATTAAAGGCTTAGATGTAAGACCTGCCTGAAATCATAAAACTCCTGGAAGAAAACATAGGCAGTTTGCTCTTTGACATCATTCTTAGCAATATTTTTTGAATCTGTCTCCTCAGGCAAGGAAAACAAAAGCAAAAATAAGCAAATGTGACCTAATCAAACTAAAAAGCTTGTGCACAGCAAAGGAAACCATATACAAAATGATAACACAACCTACAGAGTGGGAGAAAATATTTGCAAGTCATGTATCTGATAAGGGGCTAATATCCAAAATATATAAAGAACTCATACAACTCAATAGCAAAAGATTGTTTTCAATTAAAAAATGAGGAGAGGGGCTTCCCTGGTGGCATAGTGGTTGAGAGTCCGCCTGCCGATGCAGGGGACACAGGTTCGTGCCCCGGCCCGGGAGGATCCCACATGCCATGGAGCGGCTGGGTCCGTGAGCCATGGCCACTGGGCCTGCGCGTCCGGAGCCTGTGCTCTCCAACGGGAGAGGCCACAACAGTGAGAGGCCTGCGTACCGCAGGAAAAAAAAAAAAAATGAGCAGAGGATCTGAAAAGACATTTTTGCAAAGAAGGCACACAGATGGCCAACAGGTGTGTGAAAAGGTGTTCAACATAAACTAGACATCAGGGAAATACAAATCAAAACCACACACATCTGTCAGAATGGCTATAATCAGAAAGACAACAAATAACAATTGTTGGTGAAGATGTGGAGTAAAGAGAACCTTCATGCATGGTGGGAATGTAAATTGGTGCAGCCGCTGTGGAAAACAGTATGAGGTTCCTCAAAAACTTAAAAACAGAACTATCATATGATCCATCAATTCCACTTCTGGGTATTTATCCAAAGGAAATAAAAACATTAACTCAAAAAGATATATGCACCCCATGTTCATTGCAACGTTATTCAGAATAGGCAAAATATTAAAACAACCTTAATGTCTGTCAATAATGAATGGATAGTGCAAGAGGGTTCCCTTTTCTCCACACCCTCTCCAGCATTTATTGTTTCTAGATTTTTTGATGATGGACCGGTGTGAGATGATATCTCATTGTAGTTTTGATTTGCATTTCTCTAATGATTAATGATGTTGAGCATTCTTTCATGGGTTTGTTGGCAATCTGTATATCTTCTTTGGAGAAATGTCTATTTAGGTCTTCTGCCCATTTTTGGATTGGGTTGTTTGTTTTTTTTGTTATTGAGCTGCATGAGCTGCTTGTAAATTTTGGAGATTAATCCTTTGTCAGTTGCTTCATGTGCAAATATTTTCTCCCATTCTGAGGGTTGTCTTTTGGTCTGCTTTATGGTTTCCTTTGCTGTGCAAAAGCTTTTAAGTTTCATTAGGTCCCAATTGTTTATTTTTGGTTTTATTTCCATTTCTCTAGGAGGTGGGTCAAAAAGGATCTTGCTGTGATTTATGTCATAGAGTGTTCTGCCTATGTTTTCCTCTAAGAGTTTGATAGCTTCTGGCCTTATATTTAGGTCTTTAATCCATTTTGAGTTTATTTTTGTATATGGTGTTAGGGAGTGTTCTAATTTCATACTTTTGCATGTATCTGTCCAGTTTTCCCAGCACCACTTATTGAAGAGGCTGTCTTTTCTCCACTGTATATTCTTGCCTCCTTTATCAAAGATAAGGTGACCATATGTACATGGGTTTATCTCTGGGCTTTGGTGGGAATGTAAATTGATACAGCCACTATGGAGAACAGTATGGAGGTTCCTTAAAAAACTGAAAATAAAACTACCATATGACCCAGCAATCCCACTACTGGACATATACCCTGAGAAAACCATAATTCAAAAAGAGTCATGTACCAAAATGTTCATTGCAGCTCTATTTACAATAGCCAGGACATGGAAGCAACCTAAGTGTCCATCATTGGATGAATGGATAAAGAAAATGTGGCACATATATACAATGGAATATTACTCAGCCATAAAAAGAAACGAAATTGAGATATCTGTAGTGAGGTGGATGGACCTAGAGTCTGTCATACAGAGTGAAGTAAGTCAGAAAGAGAAAAACAAATACCATATGCTAACACATATATATGGAATCTAAGGAAAAAAATGTTATGAAGAACCTAGGGGTAAGACGGGAATAAAGACACAGACCTACTAGAGAATGGACTTGAGGATATGGGGAAGGGGAAGGGTAAGCTGTGACAAAGTGAGAGAGTGACATGGACATATATACACTACCAAACGTAAAATAGATAGCTAGTGGGAAGCAGCCACATAGCACAGGGAGATCAGCTCAATGGTTTGTGACCACCTAGAGGGGTGGGATAGGGAGGGTGGGAGGGAGGGAGATGCAAGAGGGAAGAGATATGGGAACATATGTATATGTATAACTGATTCACTTTGTTACAAAGCAGAAACTAACACACCATTGTAAAGCAATTATACTCCAATAAAGATGTTTTAAAAAAAGGTAAAAATTCAAAAAAAAATAAGGAATGGATAAATAAAATGTGATATAATGACACAAACAGATGGAAAGATATACCATGTTTTGGATTGGAAGAATCAATGTTGTCAAGATGACTATACCACAGAAGACAATCTACAGTCAATGCAATCTCTATCAAATTACCAATGGCATTTTTCACAGAACTAGAACAAAAAGAGTTTTAATTTGTATGGAAACACAAAAGAGCCCAAATAGCCAAGGCAATCTGGAGAAAGAAAAATGAAGCTGGAGGAATCACACTACCTGACTTCAGACTACATTACAAAGCTACAGTAATCAAAACCGTATGGTACTGGCACAAAAACAGAAATATAAATCAATGGAGCAGGATAGAAAGCCCAGAAATAAACCTATGCATCTATGGTCAACTAGTCTATGACAAAGGAGGCAAGAACATACAATGGAGAAAAGAGCCTCTTCAATAAGTGGTGCTGGGAAAACTGAACAGTACATGCAAAAGAATGAAATTAGAACACTGTCTAACACCATGCACAAAAACTCAAAATGGATTAAAGACCTAAATGTAAAACTAGATACTATAAAATTCCTAGAGGAAAATATAGGCAGAACACTCTTTGACATAAATCATAGTAATATCTTTTTGGATCCGTCTCCTAGAGTAATGGAAATAAGAACAAAAATAAACAAATGGGACCTAATTAAACTTAAAAGCTTTTGCACAGCAAAGGAAACCATAAACAAGATGATAAGAGAACCTACAGAATGGGAGAAAATATTTGTAAATGAAGTGACCAACAAGGGGTTAATCTCCAAAATATACAAACAGCTCATACAGCTCAACATCAAAAAACAAACAGCCCAATCAAAAAAGGGGCAGCAGGAGTCCGCCCAAACAGTGGTGTAGAGGTGACGGGACGCCTGGATTCCTCAGTTTCCTTCCTTTTCCATTCCTGGGCTGGAGGAAATACCTGAACATATGGAATCCCAATGCCGGGCAGCCAGGGCCATATCCACACACCCCCAACGTCGGGTACCCTGGAGGTTGCAATCCTGCCCATCCACCACCTGCCACCCCTACCTTTCCTCCAGGCCCCTTTCCCACTCCCCCAGGAGCACCCCAGGGGAATCCAGCCTTTCCCCCTGGTGGGCCCTGTCATCCTGTGCCACAACCAGGGTATCCAGGATGCCAACCCTCAGGTCCCTATCCCCCTCCATACCCACCACCTGCCCCTGGTATGTGTCCTGTGAATACATTGGCTCCTGGCATGGTTGGACCAGGAATGGTGATTGACAAGAAGATGCAAAAGAAAATGAAAAAAGCTCATAAAAAGAAGCAGAAACACCACAAACATGGCAAGCATTCCTTCTCCTCCTCCTGCTCTTCCAGCAGTGACTCTGACTGAATACAAGGCCTGGACCCTTCCCTCAAGTCTCTCCAGTTCTGCTCTCCCATCAAGCTTCAGATGCCATCTTGTACTGGGGGAAATTAGCCCTTGTGTCCCTCCCCCCGCCACCCCTGCAATCTAAGCCTCACTCTGCTGTGAAAAGAATTGCCATGGGCTAGCAAAGGCCGTCCTCCCACTGCTTGGATACAACTTTTAGCTGGTGAATTTTGCAGGAGAACTATTTTTTGAAGATGGTGAGATTTGAGCTAAATGCTGAAGACAAGTCTAAGATCTGTAAAATGTGATTTTTTTACTTTCTTTTGTAATACTCATGATTGGGGAGATGCTGTGGAAATTTAATTATGGAAAGGAAAAGACAACCTGTACCTTTCTTGTAATTGTGGCATGCTTCGGTGATTTAGTGGCAAATAAACATTTCCCAGCAGGCCTTTTATTGATTGCACTCACTGCAAGGCTGCTGGGAAGTGGAGTCCATTTGTCTGATGAGCTCTGACTGCCATTTTGGAAACTGATCTCTACCCCTTAGCTCAGTATGCTATCTCAGGTCCTCCTCTCACTCTCCAGCTCTCAGTCCAAATAAACCTGTTTCTCCTGGTCTCTGTTCAAAAAAAAAAAGGGCAGCAGATCTAAATACACACTTCTCAGGGCTTCCCTGGTGGCGCAGTGGTTGAGAGTCCACCTGCCGATGCAGGGGACACGGGTTCGTGCCCTGGTCCAGGAAGATCCCACATGCCGCGGAGCGACTGGGCCCGTGAGCCATGGCCACTGAGCCTGCGCGTCCGGAGCCTGTGCTCCACAACGGGAGAGGCCACAACAGTGAGAGGCTTGCGTACCGCAAAAAAAAAAAAAAAAAAAAAAAAAAAAAAGTAAGTACACACTTCTCCAAAGAAGACATACAGATGGCCAAAGGCACATGAAGAGATGCTCAACATCACTAATTATTAGAGAAATGCAAATGAAAACTACGAGGTGTCACCTCACACCAGTCAGAATGGCCATCATCAAAAAGTTTACAGATAATAAATGCTGGCGAGAGCATGGAGAAAAAGGAACCCTTCTACACTGTTGGTGAGAATGTAAAATGGTACAGCCACCATGGAGAGAAGTATGGAGGTTCCTTTAAAAACTAAAAATAGAGCTACCATATGCTCCTGCAATCCCACTCCTGGGCATATATCCAGAGAAAACCATAATTCGAAAAACTACATGCACCCCAATGTTCATAGCAGCGCTATTTACAAAAGCGAAGACGTGGATGCAACCTAAATGTCCATCAACAGATGAATGGATAAGGAAGATGTGGTACCTGTATACAATGGAATATTACTCAGCCAACAAAAAGAATGAAATAATGCCATTTGTAGCAACACAGATTATCATACTAAGTGAAGTAAGCCAGACAAAGACAAATATCATATGATATCGCTTATATGTGGAATCTAAAAAAAATGATACATTGGGAATTCCCTGGCAGTCCAGTGGTCAGGACTTGACACTTTCACTGCCATGGCCCAGGTTCAATCCCTGGTCAGGGAACTAAGATCCTGCAAGCCACGCAGCACAGCCAAAAAAATAAAAGTTAATTTAATTTAATTAATTTTAAAATGATACAAATGATGGGGATTCCCTGGTCATCCAGTGGTTAGGACTCTGTGCTTCCACTGCAGGGGGCAGGGGTTTGATCCCTGGTCAGGGAACTAAGATCCCACGAGCCATGCAGCATGGCCAAAAAAAAATACTCCCAATAATGAACTTATTTACAAAATAGAAAGAGACGCAGAGATGCACAGATGTTGAAAACAAATTTATGGTTACCAAAGGGGAAAGGGGGTGGGAGGAGGGATAAATTGGGAGTCTGGAATTAACAGATACGAACTACTATATATAAAATAGATAACCAACGAAGACCTACTGTATAGCACAGGGAACTATACTCAGTATTTTGTAATAACCTATAAGGGAAAAGAATCTGAAAAGGAATACACACACACACACACACACACACACACACACACACACAACTAAATCACTGTGCTGTATACCTGAAACTAACACTATATTGTAAATCAACTATACTTCAATTTAAAAAAAAAAGAAAGGGCTTCCCTGGTGGCGCAGTGGTTGAGTCCGCCTGCCGATGCAGGGGACACGGGTTCGCGCCCCGGTCTGGGAGGATCCCGCATGCCGCGGAGCGGCTAGGCCCGTGAGTCGTGGCCCCTGAGCCTGCGCGTCCGGAGCCTGTGCTCCGCAATGGGAGAGGCCACAACAGTGAGAGGCCCGCGTACCGCAAAAAAAAAAAAAAAAGAAAATGTGATATATACACACATATATAAGGAATATTATTCAGCCATTTAAAAAAGGAAGAAATTCTTCCATTTGTGACACGGATGGACTTTGAGGGCATTATGCTAATTGAAATAAGTCAGAGAAAGACAAATACTGTATGATCTTACTTATACGCAGAATCTAAGAAAAAGTAAAGAAACTCATAGATACACATAACAGGTTGGTGGTTGCCAGAGGCAGGCAAGGGGGGAAGGGTTTTTGGTAAAGGACATCAAAAGGTACAAATTTCTAGTTATATAATAAATAAGTCCTGGAGATGTGGTGTACAGCATGGTGACTATTAACAATACTGTATTATATATTTGAAAGTTGCTAAGAAGTAGATCTTAAAAGTTCCCAGCACAAGAAAAAATATGTGTAACTCTGTGTGGTGATGGATGTTAACTAGACTTACTGTGGTGATCATTTTGCAGTATAGATAGATAGATATAATTATGTTGCACACATACACAGAAAAGGATAGAAAATGAACAATGGAAAGTATTTGTTTTATTTATATTTTTTCTTCCAGTTTTATTGAGATATAATGACATACAGCACTGCATAAATCTAAGGTATACAGCATGATCTGACTTACATACATCATGAAATGATTAGCACAGTAGGTTTAGTGAACATCCATCATCTCATGAACAAAATTAGAGAAAAAGAAAAAACATTTTTTGTTGTGATGAGAACTCAAAATTTCCTCTCTTAACAACGTTCACATATAACACACAGCAGTGTTCATTATATTCATCATGTTGCACATTACATTTCTAGTACTAATTTGTCTTAAAACTGAAAGTTTGTACCTTTTGACCACCTTCATCCAAATCCCCCTCCTTACACCCCTTACCTCTGGTAACCACAAATCTGATCTTTTTCTATGAGTTTGTTTGTTTGTTTCTGAAGTATTATTGATCTACAACACTATGTTAGTTCCTGGTGCACAAAACAGTGATTGGATATTTCCATGTTAAGTCTAGTTACCACCTGTCACCATACAAAGATATTCCATTATTATTGACTATATTCTGCACACTGCACATTTCATCCCCGTGACTCATTTATTTTTTAACTGGAAGTTTGTACCTCTTAATTTCCCTCACCTATTTCACGCATCTCCCACCATCCTCCCCTCTAACAACCACCTCTTTGTTCTCTGTATCTATGACTCTGCTTTGTTACTCTTATTTGATTTTTGATTCTACACATAAGTGAGATCATACAATATTTGTCTTTGTCTTAGTTCACTTAGCAAAATACCCACTAGGTCTATCCATGTTGTAGCAAACGACAAGATTTAATTCTTTTTATGGCTGAGTAATACATATATCACCTCTTTTTCAATTCATCTATTGATGGACACTTAGGTTGTTTCCATATCTTGGCTATTGTGAATAATGCTGCAATGAATATATGGGTGCATATATCTTTTCAAATTAGTGTTTATATTTACTTCAGAAAAAAACCAGAAGTGAAATTGCTGGATCATATGACAGTTCCATTTTTAATTTTTTGAGGAACTGCCATACTGTTTTCCATGGTAGATGCACCAAGTTTCATTCCCACCAACAGTGCATGAAGATTCCCTTTACTCCATATCCTCACCATAGATCTTCATGTCTGTTTTTATGCCAGTACCACACTGTTTTGATTACTGTTGCTTTGTGGTATAGTTTGAAATCAGGGCGTGTGATACCTCCAGCTTTGTTCTTCTTTTTCAAGATTGTTTTGGCTTTTCAGGGTCTTTTGTGTTACCATACAAATTTTAGAATTATTTGTTCTAGTTCTGTTAAAATTGCCATGGGTATGATGATAAGGATTGCATTAAATCTGTAGATTGCCTTGGCTAGTACGGACATTTTAACAACATTAATTCTTCTAATCCATGACATATTATATCTTTCCATTTGTTTGTGTCATCTTCAATTTCTTTCATCAGTGTCTCATAGTTTTCTGAGTACAACTCTT
Source organism: Monodon monoceros (assembly GCF_005190385.1). Classification (NCBI taxonomy): domain Eukaryota; kingdom Metazoa; phylum Chordata; class Mammalia; order Artiodactyla; family Monodontidae; genus Monodon; species Monodon monoceros. The sequence continues at coordinate 123,625,679 of NW_021703767.1, forward strand.
TCACCTCCTTGATTAGATTTATTCTTAGGTATTTTTTGATGTAATTGTAAATGGGATACTTTTAATTTCTCTGATAGTTCATTGTTAGTGTACAGAAATGCAACAGATTTCTTTTTTTAAATTATTTTATTGAAGTATGGTTGACTTACAATGTTTTGTTAACTTCTGCTGTACAGCACAGTGATTCAGTTATACACATATATACACTCTTTTTAATATTCTTTTCCACTATAGTTTATCACAGGATATTGAATATAGTTCTCTGTGCTATACAGTAGGACCTTGTTGTTTATCCATTCTATATATAAAATTTGAAATGCAACAGATTTCTGTATATTAATTTTGTATCCTACAATTTTAATGAATTCATTTATTAGTTTTAATAGTTTTTTGCTGGCACCTTTAGAATTCTCTATATGCTGTGTCATGTCATCTGCAAACAGTGACAGTTTTACTTCTTCCTTTCCTACTTGGATTACTTTTATTTCTTTTTCTTGTCTGATTGCTGTGGCTAGGACTTCCAATACTATGTTGAATAGAAGTGGCAAGAGTGGGCATCCTTGTCTTATTCCTGATCTTAGAGGAAATGCTTTCAGATTTTCACAGTTGAGTATGATTTTGGCTGTTGGTTTGCCATATGGCCTTTATTGTGTTGAGGTGTGTTGCCTCCATACCCACATTGTTAAGAATTTTTATCATAAATGAATGTTGGATTTTGTCAAAGGCTTTTTATACATCTATTAAGATGATCATATGGTTTTTATCCTTCAATTTCTTAATGGGGTGTATCACATTAATGATTTGCGGATGTTGAACCATCCTTGTTTCCCTTGGATAATTCCCACTTGATCATGGTATACAATTCTTTTAAAGTATGGTTGAATTTGGTTTGCTAATTCTTTGCTAAGGATTTCTGCATCTATGTTCATCAGGGATATTGGCCTACAATTTTCCTTTTTTTTTTTTTCTTTGTAGTGTCTTTGTCTGGTTTTGGTATCAGGGTAATACTGGTCTCATAGAATGAGTTGAGAAGTGGTCCTTTCCTTTTCAATTTTTTGGAATAGTTTGAGAAGGATGAGCATTTAATTCTCCTTTAAATGTTTGGCAGAATTCACCAGTGAAGCCATCTAATCCTGGACTTTTGTTTGTTGGGAGTTTTTTTTTTCTTTTATTACTAATTTAATTTCATTACTGATAATTGGTCCATTCATATTTTCCATTTCTTCCTGATTCAGTCTTGGGAGATTGTACATTTCTAGGAATTTATCTGTTTCTTCTTGGTTGTCCATTTTATTGGCATATAATTATTCATAGTAATCTCTTATGATACTTTGTATTTCTATGGTGTCAACTGTATCTTCTCCTTTTTCACTTCTGATTTTATTTGGGCCCTCTCTCCTTTTTTTTTTTTTTTTTTTTGGCAGTATGCGGGCCTCTCACTGTTGTGGCCTCTCCCGTTGTGCAGCACAGGCTCTGGACGCGCAGGCTCAGTGGCCATGGCTCACGGGCTCAGCCACTCTGCGGCACATGGGATCTTCCCGGACCGGGGCACGAACCCGTGTCCCCTGCATCGGCAAGCGGACTCTCAACCACTGCACCACCAGGGAAGCCCTCTCTTCTTTTCTTGATGTGTCCAGCTATAGGTTTATCAATTTTGTTTATCTCTCCTACTGTATTATTTCTTTTCTTCTACTACCTTTGGGTTTTGTTTGTTCTTCTTTTCCTAGTTCCTCTAGGTGTGAGGATGGGTTACTATTTGAGAGTTTTCCTGTTCCCTGAGGTAGGCTTGTATCACTATAAACTTCCCTATTAGAACTGCTTTTGCTGTGTCCCACAGATTTTGCTGGGATTTTTTTAAATATTTATTTGGCTGCACCAGGTCTTAGTTGCAGCACGCAGGATCTTCATTGTGGCATGTGGGATCTTTAGTTGCGGCATGTGGGATCTAGTCCCCTGACCAGGGATCGAACCTGGGCCCCCTGCATTCAGAGCAGAGTCTTAACCACTGGACAACCAGGGAAGTCCCTGTGTCCCATAGATTTTGGATCCTTGCGTTTCCATTTTCATCTTTTCATTTGTCTCCAGATAGTTTTTTATTTCCTCTTTGATGTTTTACTTTTTAATCCAACAATTTTAACCCTTTGGGGGGGGAATTTGTTTCTCTCCATGTTAAATCACAATCTAAAAATAGTTCTTTTGTAGGAGGGGGAAGGGGGTGGGATGAATTGGGAGATTGGGACTGACATATACATGCCACTGGGTACGACATAGATTAACTAGTGAGGATCTGCTGTATAGCATGGGGAACTCTACTCAGTGCTCTGTGGTGACCTGGATGCGAGGAAAATCCAAAAGGAGGGGATGTGTGTATACATATGGCTGATTCACTTTGCTGTGCAGCAGGAGCTAGCACAACATTGTAAAGCAAGTGTACCCCATTAAAAAAGTAAATTTTAAAAAAATAGTTCTTTTGAAACACCAGATTATGATTTAGTTTCTTCACTCTATTGGTGAATATATAATGTAGTTTGAAGGTACTGCATCCATTTGTACTAGTTGTTGAGAAAGAAAAACAGAATTTTCAAATTTGTTCTTTTAAAAAAGGATTATTTTCTGACTTGTTTTCCCTTGGTCAGAGTGACAGAGCAGCAAGGATGATGGGATTGGGCAGAGGCAGGAAATGGAGATCTTGTAGGACAGGATAACCACGCTATGGAGAAGCTGACAATCAGGACCACAGTAGCACACTGGTCAATGTTAACAGTGAAGAAAGAAAATTGTGCTGGATGGACAATCCTGTTGGGACTTGTAGTTCTGACGTCAGTCCTAAGTACCTTCTCTTCAAAACTCTATGTACCAAGAACTTACAGTACTTTGTTTCCACAAAGAATGCTTTCTAAGCATGACAATTACAAACACACATACACACACACACACACACACACCACTGTTAAAATACTATATTTTTATAAGGACTCAATAATCCATTTTATGGCTTTCTTCAAATTAGTTTAGTTTTTAAAATCTCATTTTAAAATGTGTGAAAATAGAGCATACAACAAAGTTAAAAGGAATATAACTCTTTTAAATAGCTGTTCCCTTTACCTTACTTACTTTTGTTTTTCTTTAAGGATAATTTGCTTCAGGGAGGACGAAGTATAGGTTCTTCTGATGAAATGCAAGAAGATGGGAATAGGAATGCAAAGCAAGGTTTCTTTTTTTTACATTTTTATTGGAGTATAGTTGCTTTACAATAGTGTGTTAGTTTCTACTGTAGAGCAAAGTCAGTCAGCTATATGTATACATATATCCCCTATTTTTGGATTTCCTTCCCATTTAGGTCACCACAGAGCATTGAGTAGAGCTCCCTGCAAGGTTGCTGTAAGTTTTCTGTCGTAAAATCTCTTCACTATCTTCTTACCAAGCAAATAGTCTTAGAGGAACGTGGTGAGCTTCACAAAAAGTTCACTGTTTCAGGAAGCAAACTCCATTTTGTAGGAAGGATGTAAAAAAAAAAAAAAGGCAGCTTTAGAGAATTATAATTCAGTCAAGGAAAAAAATAAAGGGTATTTTATGTTATGTGAACTATATTTCAGTAAAGCTATTTTTTAATGTAAATTGTATCACCTCATTCTCCATCTTACAAATAATAGTTTCTCAGTGTTTAGAATAAAAATCAAATTCCTTACCAAAAAAAAAAAAAAAGGAGGAGGGGAGAAAAGATGAATCCACAAACTCAGATTCTAGTCCAAGCTGCTCAACTAACAGATTGAGTGTCACTCAAGGTCTCTGTGCCTCAGTTTCCCCTGCTCTAAGGGACATTTTATGGGTATGTGCTTCCCTGGATGGGTTCATCAGCTAGTGGGTGTGTGCATTCAGAGAATACAGCCAGGGAGTCATTTGTCACTCTGTTCCCCCGACACCTGGCTCTAACATGAACTCTGTTCTGAGCTGGGTTCCTTTTAACTCCACTCATCAAGCTGAGGCTGTCATGGGCTCAAAGCCCTGCAAGCTAAGCCTGCATGGAGACCACTGAAAACACAGCCAGGACCCAATGACTGAACCATCAGTCCTTGTCATGCTCATCAGAAGCGGCCTTTGGGCATTTCCTGGAGTTTTCTTCCTTTTCCCATCAAACTGGCAAAGACTCCAGGAGATTACTGCTTATTAACCTGTGGTCCACTAATTCCACTCCCATCCTTCCACCAACCTATCCATCAAAATCAGGTAGGAGGAAGAAGACTCACTTTCCCAGAGGCCTTGTCAAAGGCCTGGTCCACCTGCCTCTCCTTTCCCTCCCTACAGACCTCTGGACACAGCATTCCAGAAGCTACCATGCCTTCCCTGACCACTGACCATGACTATCTGGGTCAGGATTGAACAGAGAACTGCAATAGCAGCCACTGACGATAGGCACTTGCTATATAACAGGGACTTCTCAAACATGATCTCATTCAAGCTATTAGCCCTATCATTATCCTCATGTTGCAGATGAGAAAACTGGGGTTCACAGATTGTTAAAATCAGGTGACCAAAGTCTTACAGCTCTTAACAGTGAACTTCACTGTCTCAGGCGAAGTCTAGAAGGACAGCAGCCCAGAGGGACCCTCCCAGGAGACAGTCCCATGAGGATCCCAGGATACATACTTGCCAGGATCCTCTGCCCAAAGCAGGAAGGCACTGAGACTCCTGCAAATCCCTCCCTGGAGAGCATCAGGCAGTGATGAGGGGCAGTGAAGGGCAGCACTCAGAGGAGAGAACTGGTGTACACTTTGCAGAAAGCTTTTATGGCTGGGAAGGAGTAAGTCATAGGCACACAGACTCTGAAACAATACAAGAAACTAGCCATCATGTTTCCTTGAGCTGCATGACTCTGTGCAAATCCATCCCCCTCTACGGACCTCACTATCTCCATATGTCAAATGGGCAGGTGTCAGACTAGATCTCCAAGGGCCCTCCCAGCTCTATCCCTTGAGGCTGAAGCTAGGAAACATCCATGACACGCTAGAGTAGAGGGTGAAGAATGCATGGGAAAGAGCAAAAGGGGTAGGAGAAGTGGAAAGAAAAGCAATGCCCCTGACAAACTCCTTCTCAGCCTGACTCTCCCAGGAAGCCTTCCCCAAACCCCACCCCCATGGCCTTCTTCCAGACTCCCCTTTAGCCCTCAGCCTGGACCTAAAGCAAGGCCCGGCCCTGGCTGAGGGCAGGTTGGCGAACTGAAGAAGCAAACTCCTGAGAGAGAGAATATGTGAACAAGGTGAGCCATCTCCCCTGTGGGGCCAGCAGGTGCAGGAAAGCCCCGCAGAACTGAGCTGACATGGGATGTGAACCAAAGACGTGTGAGTACATCAGAGAGTGAGTTGGTGAAAGAAGGACCAAGACTGGGCAGCTGCCTCCCCAGAAGGGGACTTGGGAAGGGACGGACCAGCTGGCTGGTTCTGAGCACGATACCAGGGACTGAGGCCCAGAGGCAGTTTGCAGAAATGGAGTTTTAAACACATGCTAAACGCCTCTGGGGCCTGAGTCAGGAGCTCAGTTTTGGAGGGAGGCATGAAGAAGGTGAAAAGCCAAAGCGAGTGGAGGAATTCGTGAAGACACTCCTTGATTCCCCAGCTCTGCACCTTGCTAATAACTCCGCTCATCCTCCAACGGTCAGCCTCCTAGCCTCTGACTGCCAGCACAAACCACATTCTCCCATTAAAAACTCCCAACCCTGCAACGTGGCCCCTCGCCTTCCTTCCATCACAACTTTACCTAAATGACTATTCAGCATCTGACTGATCTCTCCGCAGGGTCTATTAGCTCTGTAAGGGCACGGACAGTGCCCTGTTCATCACTAAATGGCCGGCCCCAGCCCCGAGCTACTCATGAGAGGTACTCAGGAAGTATGTGTTGAATGCAAGGATGAGTGAAAGAGAGCAGGGGCTCGGGGGCGGGGGGGGGGGGGGGTCTGGAAGGCCTCGAGAGACTAGACAGTCCTCTCGGGGCCCCCGTGGCAGCCAGCCTGCTCGGGACGGATGGGTGAGGAGGGGCACGCAGGCTGGCACTCACTGCCACACTGGCCGTGTAGTTTGGCCTCACATCCACTGGGAGAGGGTGAAACCAGGCTGACAGACAGCTGTCTGGAACCATTCAGTGTGTCACTGATTCCTTACCCTGGCTTGAGGGCCGCGTTAAAGGAAGCTCAGGAAATTGTTTCAACCAGCTTGCCTCGCTGGGGCCTGACATCATGCGGCCTGACATCATGCGGCCCTCTACTGTGGTTTGGTGATTAGGGAGCTTGCCTGTCGCCCATTCTCCATCACACAAGCCCAAATCAGGCATGTCTTCCTCTAGTTCACGCATGGAACCAAAACATCCTGGCCCTGGTTTTACTTTCCCTCGTAAGCCCTTGTGCTTCCCTGACTGAGGGTCCTTCTGAAATCCTAGAGGTTTGTTCCCAAGTGGTGTATTCCATACATAGCCTGAAGTGGGATTACAGTAGAGATAAATAAAAGATTAGTTTCCGAGTTTCGGGACTAAATAAAGGATCAGATTCTTAGTGATTGGGAGATAAAAGGAATTTCGGGGTTTGTTCATGGATGAACCGATTCAGAAGCAGTTTGGGGCAGTGGGTGGGACCTGGAGCTCAGTTTTCCCTGGGGTTTTTTTGTGGATCTCCCTCACTACCCATCCTAGCCATCTGGTTTCACTTCTGAGACAGGCTGAGGCAGCTAGGGCAGCAGGAAGCCCAAGCAAGGAGGCTGATCAGAGCCTCTGACCGGGCTGGGTGTTGAATTAGGAATGGCTGAGCATAACTGGCCCTTATGCTGGATTTGGAGTCTTCCTGGTCCCAGTGGAGTATAATGTCCAGGTAACACTTGGCTTCTCTGGAAGATATTCTGCATGACAATCATAACTCTCTAGAACATCACTAACAACTTAAGATTAAGCAAAAGCGGCCCTCAGGCATTGGATATCCTTACTCTTTTCTGTCTTGCTTGTTTCTCTTTAGGGCCTGACAGATTTGGTGTAGCAAGTTAGAAGGGAGAGTAGAGAAAATTCCTGGAAGCAGAGACAGATGAATATCTGAATGGGGAGGGTGCACCACAAAAAAAAGAAAGAGAAAAAGAGAGCAACTCAAGAAGCACTTGCCCTGTACCATGCTGTGGCCTGACAATCACCAGCTGGTGTTCTGAATTCTGCGCCCAGGAGACCAGAGGAAAGCCAGGCTGTGTCCATCAAGCTTTATTTATAAAAGCAAGGGAGTCCAGCAAGGTCTCCATGTCCCAGTGACTAAAGGTACAAAGATCTCCTCTTTTAAAGTATAAGAGTTCAGTTAGCTGAGAATTTAATGACTGTAGGACAGAGAATTCCCCACTGGCTTGAAATAATTAAGGGGTTGCTCCTGAAGGATTTATGTTAACAGGATATATCTGTAGTAGCAGTAGTAGTAGTAAAGAAAAATGGGCATCATTTTATGAGAATTTATAGCACAGTTGTAAGCCCATTTCATGTGTTAACTTGTTTAAGCCTTCTAAGAAGCACATGAAGTTAACAGAACTTGTTAGCTGTGGGAAGAAGACCCTGGGAGGAAAAGCAAAGGATCATTATTTTTTTTTAACTGGATTTATTTTGAATTTTTAACAAGGGCTCAAAAATCCAACTATCTCTTTATAATTCATGAATTTGGCCTGAATGATGATGATGACGGGGATGAATGTGACTGTGAAGTAAAGTAGTGTCATCCAAAGATATGCTGTAACCAGTCACCTACTTGCAAGCGACCTTATCACACCCGGAAACATCAGGATGAAACATTTCAATTTCCATCTAATACATGGGTGTTTGCAAAGATCTCTATGTTTACTAACATGGAGGAAAAAATCCCAAATATCTGTAGTTTTTCACTTTCCACTCAGTTGTTTTGGGAACCATGTAGTGTCTCTGTCTCTGTCTCTCTCTCTCTCTCCCCACACACACCCCCCTCCCGCTTCCCTCTCTCTCCCTCTCTCACTCACACACAAACACACACACCCACACACACCACCACCACCACCACCACAACCGGGGCACCCTGGCTGAGCCCCAGCCAACCTGCCTCCTGGCTGCCCTTCCTCAAGGATCCTGGCCTGAGGCTTGTGGACAGAGCTGGGTAAAGCGACACATGATCTGAACAGGATACCTGGTGATGAGCAGCCTTGGCAACCTAGACCCCCAACATTCCCACTGTACTTGAGATAAAAGGAGAAGTGCCCCTGACCTGGCTGCTTTCTACGTGGGCCTCGCAGGTCAGAGCGTAGAAACCTAAAAGCATCATCCAGCTGGGGACTGGGCCTCGCACGGAGGCAGTCAATGAGGAGAGGCGGGAGCCATCCTTCCAGGTGACCCCCTCACAGATGCAGTGGCTCTGGGAACTCCAAAGTGGGAACTCAAATCCCAGAGAACAACTGGCAACAAACTGAGGCCTCTCTATTTACAAATTCTACTCTGAGCCTCTCAGTTCTGGAGCTACATTTCCCACAGAGTGAACGCTGGACCACCTGCAGCAGAATTCCCAGGAAAGCTTGTTGAACCTGTGGATTCCTAGGTCCCACCCCAGGCATCCTGGATCAGCTCCCGGCACTAGGATTCAGGAATCTGCATGTTGAAAGGGCTCCCTAATCAGCCTTATGCTCCATAAAGACTGGGAACCACTTCTTTAGAGATGTATTTCACCGGGTTGTAGTTTCTTCCATTTCTACAGGTTTCATATTTTACTCTGCTTCAATTCAACAAAAATTCACGGAGAGCCTGCTAACCAGATCCTGTTCCAGGTACAGAGGGTGCAGCACTGACAGGGACCCAGACCCTGCCTTCAGGGAGGCTGCAGTGATTTCAGTCTCACAGCATACCAACAGCCACAGCACATTAGGACTCTTTTTTTACAAATGAGAAAGCAGGACTCAGAGAGTGTAAACAACTTACCCAAGGTCACACAACTGCTAGGTGATATTTCTAGAGCTAGAATCCACTCCCCTCGTTTCAGACCCACGTTCTTTGCACTGCCCCTCAGAACGTTAAAGGCTCCATTGGTAGAGTGAAAGCTGGAAGGACCCTTAGCAGATAACTGTTCCAGGAATATCCAAGAGGTTTTGTCATTTCAGCTCTAACCAGTTGACAGTGATTGCCTCTACTTGTAAGGGAGGGCTCTGCAGCTACATCCAGGATCAGTGACAAAGATGCTGCAATTGACTAATCACGCCTATCATGTCTACAGTGGGTAAAGAACCAGGGAGTGGCTGCACACGGACTACATATGCACATTGGTCCTGTATATGGACAAATCCTCCATTTTACTGATGGGGAAACTGAGGTCCAGAGAGACAAAAGTCATCCAAGTCTCAGACCTGGTACTGGACTAGAACCAAGGTCTCTAAAATTCTAGTCAAGGGCTCTTTACATTATCTAGTGCTGCCTTTCCCATGCAGCCAAGATGACTAAACTGAGAAATGGGCCAAAGTGTCAGGAATCAAAGACTTTCTGGTGTTGGTACAAAGGGTCCTGTGGAGCCCAAGGGAAGGAAAGGAGGCTGAAACGGTAGGAGGACTGACTAGGGAGACGGCCCCTCCCATTTCTCCCCTCCCAATGGTGTAAGGAAGAAACCCACATTACTGAGCCCTCATCTGTGCCAGGCACTGTGCTAATTACATCAATTACCCCATTTAATCCTTTCAATCACCCCATGAGGAAGCTCCACGCAGAGGAGGAAACAGGGTGGGACAGATTAAGTGACTGAGCCAAGCTCACATAACCCAAGTGGCTGAGCCAGGACAGGCTCCCAGGTCGTTGTGGCTCTACAGCCCACCCATGATCACACAGCGGGGCTTAGAGCACATGCTTTGGGTCAGAAAGACCTTATTTTGAGTCCCAAATTTACCACACGCTGGCTCTGTAACCTTGGGCAAGTGCCTTAACCTCTCCATGCCTTAGTTTTTTCATCTGTAAAATGGAGATAGCAGGGCTTAGCTCAGAGAATTGTTGTTATAGTATTAAAAGAAAAAATATATGGGAAGCACTAAGCCATAGTATATAGTAAATGCTCAATAAATGGTAGCTCTTACTGTTGCCCTCTCCACTGCCCTGGGCATATCACCTGGACACCTGCCACCCAGTGCTGGCCTGGACATCCCTCTTGGACAAGGTTCCATCCTGAGATCATCATGTTCATTTTTCCTACAGCTGGAGTTAGGACCCCAGAGCCCCATTTGCAAGTATATGCAAGTACTATATAAATCACAGGGAAGCAGATCTTTGGAGAAGTTAGGAAGCCTGTTAACCACAGACAGACTCACCTCAGAACAACTGCCACAAGATGGCAGCCTAAGAAGTAGCCACAAATCAGCAGAGCTCTTCTAAGCCAGGCCACAGCCTGTCAGATGGGGTCTCCCCAGCTGTGTTCACAGTGACCAGAGGGCCTGGCTGTGCGCAAAAACCTCCTTAGGGCACTTCCTGAGGTGGTCACTGCTTTCCTGACCTCATTAGGGACTGTTAGCACACCAAAGAAGGGTGGTTGGAGTTTTAACCTAAGAAAGTGAGGCGTTGTGCTTTTATTTACTCTTAGGTGCCCAAGAACAAGTGACGAGTTTCTTTTAAGCTTTTTTTTGTTTTGACTGTGTTGGGTCTTCATTGCTGCACACAGGCTTTCTCTAGCTGCGGCGAGTGGGGGCTACTCTTCATTGTGGTGCACGGACTTATTGCAGTGGCTTCTCTTGTTTCGGAGCATGGGCTCTGGTGCACAGGCTTCAGTAGTTGTGGCGCGCAGCCTCAGTAGTTGTGGTGCGCAGGCTCAGTAGTTGTGGTACATGGGCTTAGTTGCTCTGTGGAACATGGGATCTTCCCGGAGCAGGGCTCGAACCCGTGTCCCCTGCGTTGGCAGGCAGATTTTTAACCACTGCGCCACCAGGGAAGCCCCGAGTTTCTTTCAAATGCCTTCTTTTGACAAACTTATGGTCACCAGGGAGGAAAGCGGGAGGGGGGGGCGCTAAATTGGGAGATTGGGATTGACATATACACACTGCTATATATAAAATAGATTACTAATGAGGACCTACTGTACAGCACAGGGAACTCTTCTCAATACTCTGTAATGACCTATATGGGAAAAGAATCTGAAAAAGAGTGGATATATGTATAACTGATTCACTTTGCTGTACACCTGAAACTAACACAGCCTTGTAAATCAACTACTGTATACTCCAATTAAAACTTTTTTTTAAGATATAAAGAAAGAAAGAAATATGGGCTTCCTTAGCAACCGCATAGCACAGGGAGATCAGCTCAGTGGTTTGTGACCACCTAGAAGGGTGAGATAGGGAGGGTGGGAGGGAGGGAGACTCAAGCGGGAAGAGATATGGGAACATATGTATATATATAACTGATTCATTTTGTTGTGAAGCTGAAACTAACATACCATTGTAAAGCAATTATACTCCAATAAAGATGTTAAAATGAAAAAAAAAAACACACTAAACATTGTTGCTTCAATTAATTAATGTTGGTATCCAGAAAACAAACTTCATGACTGTGGTGAAAGGAAGAGTAACTCAGCAATAGACATGCTTCCTCTTACTCTGTCTTCTTAAACTACACATGCTCCAGACAAGTTACTTGCTCTTGCTATAAGACTGGTTTTATAAGAAAATCTGATGGAATCTGACTTGTCTATTAGACAGTCGTTTATTGTAAATAGAGAAAAAGGTGTACATGTGTATAACCATGTAATTGCAGTAGTTTTAGAAAAGTGCTTAAAGTTTTTGCTATTAATATTTTTGGTAGTTTTTAATGTATGATAAAGTTTAAAATAGTCCATCTTCAAAATTATATTTGTTTTTGTATAAAAAGTATCTTAAATAAAATGTTTATTCCTTCAAAAACAAACAAAACAAACCACACTAAACAAACTAGTCAACGCTTTGACCCTTAGTTTGAAGAATATAGGCTAAAGAAAAATGAACATTCACCTTCCCTGACACACAAATGTACGTAAGCATCATACATTATTTCCTTGTAATTCATGTAAATAAGCTTTATAAATCATTGTATAAATGTCATATATTTTCAGCTACATTTTAAAAGAATACAGTATATTTGGGAGCATTTCAATTGTAGACTCCAAATAATAATTCAGAATAAATTAAAACTCAGAACCAGTGAAAAATATAAAATCCACATATGCTTCCCTCACAGCAACAGCTGTTATAACTCAGGAATGAGTGATTTTCAGACCAACTAGAAGACAAGTAAATTCAACCAACTAGAACTCAACAATGCTTCCATCATTTGATGATCACATGTAATTGTTCATACATGGGACTAAAAAAAAAAAAAGAAAGAAATATGGGCTTCCTTGGTGGTTAAGAAGCTGCCTGCCAGTACAGGAGACATGGGTTCCTGGTCCGGGAAGATCCCACATGCCACGGAGCAACTAAGCCCATGTGCTACAACTACTGAGCCTGCGTGCCACAACTACTGAAGCCCGCGCACCTAGAGCCCATGATCTGCAACAAGAGAAGCACTACAATGAGAAGCCCGCACACCACCACGAAGAGAAGCCCCCGCTCGCCACAACTAGAGAAAGCCCGCACACAGCAATGAAGACCCAACGCAGCCAAAAATAAATATAAATAAAATAAATTTTAAAATATATGTTTAAAAAAAAAAGAAAGAAATGCCTTTTTTAAATTAAGGGCTCCAAACAATATATCTAAATAAATATGTTACTAAAAGGCATTGGTTTCTATTTTCTATGTTTGGAAGTCAGATCCAAAGGACTTAGAGGGCCTGGAGCCCCTGCAATGGGTCCCAGTATGTGCCAGCATCTCCTCTGACTCCCTCATCCAAGGAGGAGGAGCACCCCCAGCTTCATTCATTCCACACACTGGCATTTGTTGTGCTTTATATGCATTATCTGATTGAGTCCTCTTCACAAAGCCTTACGTAAGTAAGATAACTACTATTATGGTCCCCATGTTATAGGTGAGAAAACTGAGGCTCAGTGATGTTAAGTGACATGCCCAAAGTTCTCAGCCAGAAAATGGTAGGTCCAGGAGGCAGACTGTCTCTCCTACTCCAGTACTTAATTTCTAACACCTCCAAGGTCAGACCTCTCCTGCTGCTCAAAGAATTCCTAAGCACCCATAAAGGCCCAGACAATGAAGGTGGGGAGTGGAAAAACTACGGTCTCTGCTCTTAAGGGCCTTCCATCTATTTGGGGCAGGAACAACAGAGTTGTCACCATGTGGCTGGGATAGTTTTCTTGGAGAAGAATCTTAGAAGAGGAGGTTCTGAAACCAAAGCCTGCACCAAAAGCCCAGGTCCTGGGGCTTCTTCCCACGGCCCACTTCCACCAGTATCCCCCAAACTCACCATTTTGACTAGTATTTCACTGGAACAGGCAATGGGGGAGGGCTGGGCCATGCTCTGATGACAGAGCCGGCATGGTGTAACCTTGACTTGACCTTGCTGTCTACCCACGGATGTCCTGGTCCAGAGGTAACACAATCTGTCACCTTAGGCAGGAGCCAATATCAAGAATGGGGTTGAAATCATCGTGTTTCCCCCTGTGAACTGCTGTGACCAAGAGAAGCACTTTCAAAGGGCAGCTGATAAAACTGCTGGTTTGACCCCCCTTTTAGCTGAAAACCAGACACCATCAAAATAGCTTTTCTTTTTATTAGCTACATTATTGGAGAAATAGTGAGGGATTGATTTCATAATTGATTCTCCAAATAAAGATAATGTCTGTGGAGTAACAGGCAAGAGCTGACCAAGGATGGATACAGTGTGTGTGTGTGTGTGTGTGTGTGTGTGTGTGTGTGTGTGTATTCGCCTGTCCTATTGTGTGGCTGTGTCTCATCTCAGAGCATGTGATCCCCTCAGACCCTCTGTTTAGTCTCCATAGACAAGACCTCTTTGCCCCCAGACCTCATAGAATGCAAAGTCATCCAAGCACATCATCCCTGATTTCAGCCTGAAAAGTAGCAAGCTCTAATGGAGCAGCCGTTATATCAACAGCCTCCAGAATGAATTAAAAGTTTAAAATAAAGTTATTCACTTACTTAAGTATTCAACAAATATTCACTGAGGCCAAGGTGCTGGGGACACAAAAGTCATCAAAAAAGCTAGTCCCCCAGCCGCATGGCACAGGGAGATCAGCTCGGTGCTTTGTGACCACCTAGAGGGGTGGGATAGGGAGGGTGGGAGGGAGGGAGACCCAAGAGGGAAGAGATATGGGAACACACGTATATGTATAACTGATTCACTTTGTTACAAAGCAGAAACTAACACACCATTGTAAAGCAATTTTACTCCAATAAAGATGTTAAAAAAAAAAAAGCTAGTCCCCACCCCTGTATAAGCTACTGAAGGAGGCAGTCATAAAACAAGTAATTGCGTAAGCAAAAATAAATTACCAATAAATTAAAAATTAAAAGAATAAATTACCATAGATGATGGGAGCTTGCCTAAAGGGGTGGCAATGGAGATGGAAAGGAGAGGACAGGATGGACGGGTACTTAGAAGGTTCGACCAAGAATGTTGCTACTGCACAGGGGCAGTGGGGGAGGGAGGAGTCCAGCATGACTGTCGCTGGGCTTGGGCCCCTGCAGAAGGACCAGGCTGCGGGTAGAGGTGGTTGTGAGTTTAGTCTTGGGCATGTGAAACCCTGAGTGCCATGGAGTCATCCAAGGCGGATGTCAGATGACTCACTGCAGTATAGGTTTGAGGCTCCAAGAAACAGTCTGGTCTGAAAATAGAAATTCGCAAGTCAGGTGATGATGGAAGCCCTGGGCGTGGATAAGGCTGACTGGGTAGAAAGGATGGATTGAGAAGAGAATGAGATGCAGAATTAGGTCTTGAGGAGCTCTACCACTGAGCTACCCTTGGGGCCTCCTCAGTAACAAGAGATTCCAATCACATTGCCACCACTTCAGTGGCATGACTTCCAGCTCTGCCAGGTACCTCGTGTGCACCCTGAATCCAGTTACTTAACCTGTCTGAGCCTCCGTGTCCCACACCCCACACATTCTGTGTCAGTCTTTAATCTCTCCCCTTTTACTGCTTCCCCACCTATGCCCCATCCCTGCCTCAAAACCTCCTCCACTCCCAGCCCTCGGCCCCAGCCCCTCAGTGGAAGGGAACGAGAGCTACAAGACTAGCTGTTTCCCTTTGGAGAGGTTCTCAGGCCTGGATGTTCTTTGGAGTCACTGGGGAACTTCACAGGATACCAATGCCCAGTCCAACCCAGAGACGCTGATGTCATTGATCTGGGTGGTCTGCACAGTGTGGACTTTTCAAAGCTCCCCAGGTGGTATTAATGTGCAGCCAGGGTTGAGAATCACTAGTTTAGAACCAAGAAAGCCGGACTGCCAGCACTTGCGAAATCATCCCCTTGCCTTGTACACAACACATGACAGTAAGGGTTTCTCAAGCATCGCAATTGGCAGCTCTGGTTGGGCTCCTGTGTTTCAAGACCACGACCATCTTTGACTTAGGAGGCGGGCACTCCTCACCTCAGCATCAGTGATCTGTGACCCTTAGGGACTAAGAGCCCGGACTTGGGCATCAGACAGCCTGAGCCCCAGCTCCTTCTCTTACAGGCTGTTTCAGTCCATTCAGGCTCTAACATAGTACCATAGACTGGGTGGTTTATAAACAACAACCATTTCTTTCTCACAGTTCTGGAGGCTGGGAAGATCAAGGTGCCGGCACATCTGGTGTCTGATGAGAGCCCACTTCCTGGTATACAGCCTGTGCCCTCTCGCTGTGTCTTCACATGGTGGGATGGGCAAGGGAGCTTTCTCGGGGCACTTTTATAAGAGCACTAATTCCACTCATGAAAGCTCTGCCCTCATGACCTAACCACCTCCCAAAGGCCCCTCCTAATATCGTCACATTGGGCATTATGTTTTCAACATACGAATTTTGAGGGGACACAAAGATTCAACCTATAGCACAGGCCCGGGGACTGGGCAATCAGCAAAGCTTTCTGAGCTTCAGTTTCCTCCCCTGTAAGACAAGGAACATAGTTATGTGCAGTGTGGGGCTGTCACAGCAGGACTATAACCTCTACACACAGTACCCACTCACAGAAAGCTCTCAGTCCATTGCTCCAGATGGAACTTTTATCAGCAGCAAAGTTCCTCCTACCTTCCATGGGCTCTCTCTCTTCCTTCTCCCCTCCTTTCTTCTCTGGATACCTCCTTGTTTCCCCAAAATGTCGAACAGAGCCAGGGACACAGGACACATCCAATAAATAACAGTAGTTACCACTTATTAAATATCAACTCTGTGTTGACCTCTTTACTAGCTCAGACTTTAGCACAGATGCTCACGTCAACAGCACGAGGCAACTGCTCTACCCCCTCTCCATGAGGTTCTGGGAATTTAGGCAATGAAGCTGCCCACAGTGACAGGCAGGCGGTGGCAGTACAGGCCTGTCTGACGATAGAGACACAGTTCTCTCCTGTCCCTGTCCTAGAACTGTGACATACTGTGCTTCACAACTTCCTTATTGGTCCACTTGTATATTCAGATTATTTTAAAATCACAGAATCTTAATTTAAATACCTGCAACCTAGGGCTTCCCTGGGGGTGCAGTGGTTAGGAATCCGCCTGCCAATGCAGGGGACACGGGTTCAAGCCCTGGTCCGGGAAGATCCCACATGCCGCGGAGCAGCTAAGCCCGTGTGCCACAACTACTGAGCCTGCGCTCTAGAGCCCGTGAGCCACAACTACTGAGCCTGTGTGCCACAACTACTGAGCCCACGTGCCGCATCTACTGAAGCCCCTGTGCTCTAGAGCCTGTGCTCCGCAACAAGAGAAGCCACCGCAATGAGAAGCCCGCACACCGCAACAAAGAGTAGCCCCCGCTCACCACAACTAGAGAAAGCCCGCACTCAGCAATGAAGACCCAATGCAGCCAAAAATAATAAATAAATAAAAATAAATTCTAAAAAAAAAATAAATAAATACCTGCAATCTTTAAAATCATGGAATGTTAGTTTAAATGTTAAACTGTGCTCCACAGGGCCTCAGAGTTCCATGGGGTATCGTGCCATGCTTTGGGAATCACGGGGACCAGCTCTGAGACCTCCAGTCCCCACTTTCACGTGTGTAACCCCTCTCCCATCTAAGAGGGAAATCACCAGTTTTACAGATGAGGAAACTCCCAGTTACTCGGGCCGAGGCCCCACTGCCCCCAGAAGGCACATGACTTCCCTAGTCCAGGGCTCACTCCCCCGGCCTACGCCACCATCTTTGCAACCGCAGGGCCCTTCCTCCGCCTGGTGGGCTGCCATTAGGACATGGGGGGTGGGGCCCACCCCACAGGCCATGAGGCCTCACTGCCCTGCTTGTACTCGATTCCCGGGTCATCCCTATCAACCCCGCTGGCTGTGTTGTCAGAAAGTGCAGGCCTGCACTGAGAGCCGGGTCACCCTGAGCTGCAGGGCCGCCCGCTGGAGCCCCCTGTTTATTTTCCTTCATGAACACATTGGTGACTCGGTGTTTGAAAAGCTCCAATGAGGCTGGAATGAGAGTCCACAGGAGAATGGACAGTCACCTCACAGAGGCCTGCTGGTGATTTGGAATGTCCTTCAGAAGGCTTTTTAATAAACTTTGTTTGTATCTGCCTTGATGAGGAACACATTTGCCTGGGACCGGGCAGGGATGTTTGGTTTCGAGGCTTCCCTTTCTTGGCCTTAGAAGTTCTTGGTGGCAGTGGCTGCCTGCAGGCCCTTGGGACTCCCCTGTGGAGGGGTGACCTGCCTCCGGCTTTGTCCCAGTAACTTTAGTCGTGCTACACTCCTGGCCCCTGGTGTCCCTGATAAACTCCAGAGCTCAAAGTGCAGGGTCAGAAAGGTTTGAAAGTTCAACAGGAAAAAAGGTCCCATCACCTTTTCTAAGGAGCTTCCAGACTCAGCACTGGAATTTGTTTTTTTAATCCATCAAGTAATGTCTCTCTGCCTCCTGCCTCTCTCAGTCCCCTGCTTTTCCAGCCTACATCAATTGTGAGAATTAGTTTCAGTAGCTTACACACACAGCAGTTCCTGGCCAAGAACCCTCACTAGAAAGAGGAAAACATTTAGGGGCCTGTTCCTCCCACTGGGTTTATCTCCTAGGCAGGAGTAGGCAGTGACCAGCTGCTTTCCCAGGCTCCCCACATGTGGTAAGTGCCCTGAAACGCTGTGCTGACCTGTTCTATTTGGCCAGAAAGGGATGAGCATTCAGCCCTAGGTGCTCTGTGGTCTGAGATACATGCACATTGGTCAACCGTCTGGAGAAAGCGTGGCAATGCCACCCATGCTGGTACTTCTTATTCCCGTTTGACTCTGGTGTGCACAAAGCAGAAAACGGTCCAGGTGAGACAATTAGGTTGGTGCAGTAATTCCAGGTCAGGGGACAGGAAGGAAGCAGCAGGGCCGAGCTCCTGCCCCATTTATTCAGGGTGACCTCCCACCATGTAACAAATACCCACCCTGACTGACCCAACTGGCAAAAATAATAACAGCATGGAGGAGGGGCAGCAAGAAAGAGACCAGGTAAGAAGCACACTACAGTTGACAAAGACCAAAGTCTGTGACCTGCTGGGGGTCAGGGCGGTGCCAAGGAAAAGGGTTTCCTGTCAGTCTCTGGAGTCACACACTACAAACAGTGGGTTTAAAACCCAGCTCTGCTCCTTCCCGGCTGTGTGCCCTGGGGCAAGTTGCTTAGTCTCTCTTGGCTTCAGTTTTCTTCTCTGTGAAATGGGGATCACAGTACTTTCCTTGAAGGGTTGTTTTTATGGTTAGAAAATAATATATGATGTATATGTATATAAACGCATAGAAAAGAATCTGGAAGGATAAAACTCAAAGTTGGGAGACGGGTTAGAGAGTGGGAAGGGGATTGAAGGTGGGAGAGAGAGGGAGGGGCTTCCACTTTCACCAGGCAGATAAAGATAACTGTGAGGGAAGAGAGAGAGAGAGAAGAAAAACTATGTGTGTGATTTATTTTATAATATGCTTAGCACATTGCACACAGTAAATGCTTAATAAATAGTAACTACTGTTACTCAATTTTTTCTCAAAAGTCTTAGATACTTATGGATACTTAAGGACCTGTGACCATCAAAAGTCCCTTGTCGAAGTCCCTTTTGATTCTGACCTAGGACAGAGGAAGGAGTGTCAGTCAAAGGGCCCCTAATCCTTTCTTTATTTTGGTTCAAAACCACCAACAGGAGAGGAAGCTAGATGTGTGGACACTCCGTGGGTCACTTTCTTGTTATGAAATCCAAGTGTGAGCAGTTCCCGCCTGGCTAGCAAGCCTATGGCCTCTCTTCCGGCCTCAGCTGGAGCCCCTCTTGGGCTGTGCTCTCGCCCGGGCCAGGCAGCCTCCCTCCCAATGCCATCCTGGAGGGGCAGCCCAGATATGCAGTACAAAAACACCCCAGCAGCGGCCTATTCCATAACATCACGTGTCCAAATAAATGGAGCTGTTGACTCAGGCTAATTAGATGAGGGGCCTTTCCTAAAGAGCAATCTGTGTGAGGCTAAGAAAAACAGGATTCTCGGCAGACTTAGGCTCCTAATCCCTGGCTTCCCCAGCAGAGCCATGGCCTGGAAGAGCTGGGGGGCCTCCCAGAGATGCCCTGTCAGGAGCCGGCCAGAAGGCTGCATTCTTGTTCTGCTGGCTGCCTCCAGCCTGCTTCATCCCCCTTGGGCAGGAGCATGGGGGCCTCAGGGTCTCAGTGGGGCCAGGGCCCAGGCTGAGGGCATCCCTCGGGCTGCACACCTGAGCTGTGGGCAGCTGGGGTTGCTGAAGGAGCCCCACAATCCCCTCATCGTCACCCCAGATGGGCTTACTGCGACCTCAAGAGGCGGGTACCATTCAAGCTGTGGCCACCCAGGCTCACTTTCCAAGTGGAAATTGATTAAAGGCAGAGATGGGTTTATGGGGAACCCCCCCTCACACACACACGCACACGTTCACACGCACACACACCACCAGCACACAAAAGAAAAAGCAGAAAAATAAAAGGGGATGTGTTATAAGGCATCTGCAAAGGGGCCAGCCACCTCGCCAGGCCCATACTATTTTGCATTCACATCTCTTTTGTGAGTGCCTGTGAGCAGGGACCTTGTTCAAGTCACCTCTCCAAGTCACCTTAGGGATAGTCAAGATCCAGGGCTCACCGTGAAGACTAAATCTGGAAATTTTTGCGAAGGGCTTGGCCCCTTGCCCAGCCTATAGCAAATGCTTTATCAGCGGTCTACCACTGTCCGTGAGGCTTGTGGGGCAAGGAGTGGGTTGGAGCTGGGGCTCCTGCCTGAACGTGGGGAGCTTAATGAGACAGACATTAGAAAGGGGCCCAGGACCCCTCAGCTAAAAGCCAGGAGAACTGGAGTTCAGAGGACAGAGAGCAATTACAGCAAAGGTCAGAGAAGGCTTTCCCAGAGGAGCTGAAATTCCCAACAGGCCATGAAGGGACAGGCAGGATTTGGGTAGGTGGAGAAGAGAGGGGATGACATTCAGGTGGGGGAACAGCAAATGCCAATGTGGGAAACCAGAAAGGAGCCCAGCAGAAGTAGAATGTCTGCAGGGGGCCAGCGGGAGAGGAGGTTAGCTTGTCAGAGCAGACAGCTGGGCCTCGAGTGGCCAAACAAGGCCCTTGATGGAGGGATGGGGCCCGAAAAGGAAGTTCTGCAAGTTTCACCTCACTGGCTGCCACACAGGGCCAGCCTGGTCCCTCCCCCTTGCCTCTACTCACGAAGTTCCACCACCTCTCATGCCTCCTAGGCTTATCCTCCCATCTGCCCTCATACATACCCAAAACTTGCCTTCCCCAAGAAGCCTTCTATATGGGTTTGGGAGTCAGACTGGGCTTCAGCAAGTCACTTAACTTCAACAGACCTCCTTTTTATACTCACACCTGCTTATGTGTGAAATGGGAAAAGTATCTACCTCTGTGGCTATACTGAGATGAAATTCGATAAGGTATGTAGAGTGCCTAGTAGGTGTCTGACACACAGTGAGGAGGTTCTCAGTAAACATTTGTGGTATGAACGGATTCAAAGCCATGGAACCTGCAAACCTTCCTCCACTCTACAAAGAAAGGCCTTCTCTCCATGCTGTGAAACCCTAATCCCTTCTTTCCTCCCCACACTTGCTGGTGTAGGCTCCCCACTGGAACGCTTTCCCTTCTCTCAGCCTAACCCGATCCCACGTGGAGGCCCAGCTCAAGGCTCAGCTCAGCATCCTCAGGCCTGCCACCACATGGCCTCCTAGTGGTATACTAGCATTATTCACTATTCTCTCAGAGGGCAGATCTGCCCACCCACTCCTTGGGGGCAGAGAACAGTCCGCCTTCTCACCACAGCACCCAGGACAAAGCTGGGGACAGGCTGCATGCTGCTCAGGGGCTGCCACTCAAACATCTTCAAGGACCAGGAAGGTGACATAAGTGAGGGACACAAGCATGGTGACGTACAGCAGGGCATGGCGGGGCGTGTGGCAAGCTGGAGAGCCTTGCTGGGTGCTGAGTGGTCGATCAAGTTGCACAGGGAAGAGGCTCTTTAGAGACAAAGTCCTAGATCCCTTGGTTGCCAGGTGACTGTAAGCCAAGTGGCTTCCCCTTCTCTGGACCACAGGGACATTGTCTGTCCAAAGAGACCAATAAACTCTTTCAGGCAGTTCCTAAGCTGTGAAAAAGATCAAATGAGTTGGTGCTTCTGAGAGCACTTTGAAAGCCTGAGGCCCTGTGGCGACCTGAGGGACCATGTTTAGAAGTCCTAACGTTTTCCCCAGACCAGGCCCCAAATCTCAGATGATCAGGAACAGGTGTATGGTTAGGGGAGCTTAAAAGGCCCCTGCTGCCCTGCTGGGAGCCGCCTCCTATCTCCCCAGGATCTCTGGCGGCCCTGGCTCCACAAGGGGGTGGTAATTGGGTCCCTCTGGAAAACAGCAGAGGCGGCTTAGGGCAGCTGGAGGCGGCAGAAACCCTATCCCCTCCAGAGCCCTGACATTCTCATCAGCTCCTTTCCCGCCCACCAGCCAGGGCTGCAGCTTCCTGGGGCCACCTGGCTTCCCGCCTGTCCCTGTCCCCATGGCTCCATGCTGCTCCCCTCCACTGCCTTGGCAGAGGCCAGTGACTGGAGATGCCCCATAGCTGTCTTCACTCCAAGGTCTTGGTGGCAGCTGCCAAATAGCACAGTGACCTCCTCAACCCCAGTTCCAGCGTCACTCACCTCCTGAGGCAGTGGGGACTGAGCCCCAACCTGTGGCCCAGCCTGACCCCAGACACTGAGGCCAGCTGTCGCTGGTCACCAGGAGCACAAGCTGCTCGTGAACAAGTGTGCTCCTGGCTTTGCATCAAAGATGCTACTATGATAGTTACCAGGGCTCAAGCATCAGCTATTTGCCCAGCACTTTCAAAGTCCTTCCAACAGCTCCAAGAGGCAGTGTTATTGTACCCATTTTTCAGATGGGAAAACTTCAGCTCATAGAGATTAGGTAACTTGCCAAGGTGCAGAAATAAAATTCACCCCAAGTTCTGACAACAAGCTACATGCTTGTGCTATCAAAATGCCACTCGTGTTCACTTCACAAACTTTTATTGAGCACCTACTATGTGCCAATCTCAGAGCACAGAGAATATAAGGTTGCACAAAATAGACATGCTCCCTGCTTGCGTGACACATAGAGTAAGAAGAGAAATAGACACTAAGGGTCAAATCGGAGAAATATATAAGCATAAATAATGATAAGTGCTGTAGGAGAACTGTGTGGGGATCAGTCCTGAATGATGAATCAGTGTTAACTAGGAGAAACCAGGGTGCTGAGTGGCAGGTGGGCGGAGGGAGTCTTCCAGATGCAGAGAACAGCATGAGCTGGGAAGGAGAAACACCAGGTGGCTGGAGTGCAGGTAGCCCAGGGAGAGCTCCTCAGAGGAGGCTGGGTGGCCGGCAGGGCCAGACCACTCTGGACTTTATAGGTGAAGATAAGGATTTACTGCTGCCCCCAAGAATTCCCCCAACAAGTCATGGTGGGAGCAAGAGAATCTGGTTGGCATAATTCAAGACCCACCAGGGCTGCAGCGTGGGTATGGATTGTTCACACACACACACACACACACACACACACACACACACACACGCCTCCTGCCCATCCAATCCAATCATCCTCCCTTCTAGAGTCAAGGCTCCTGTGGGCCAAGCTCATCATCAGACCCAATCCAGGACAGGGCCCTTGTCGCGTTCATCTCAGGTCAGCAGCCCAGCAAACTTCTCTGAGCAGAAACGTCCTAAACGCCAAACCCCACCTAGGTGGAGCCAAGACTATCACGTCCCAGCAAGGGAGTGCAGCAGGTCCCAAAGACCTTGTGATTGAAAGCAGGCTCACTAGAGATTCACAAAGTGTGAAGCTGAAAACCCACAGTGTCAGCAAAGTAACAATCTCGGTTACTGGTTTACTTTTTTCCACAGACTGAAATAAATGTCTCTATCTTCTTCAAATCAATCAACTTTCATCACCATCCAACGTCTGTACTAAACGAGTGCTCATTATCCTATTCTTTTCACTTTTCTCTGTGTTTAAATCTTTCAAACACTTTTTTTTAAGTTGGGGAGACTTGTATTACCTCTGTGGAGAGCAACTTGGCAATATCTGTCAAAATTACATGTGCATGAACCCTTTAATCTGGCAATTCCACTTCAAAGGCTATACTCACACACGCAAAATTAGATATATATTTTTTTGAAGGACCAGAGGAAGATGCCACTGCCTGCCGTATACACATCTGTTTCTAAATGCATAAAATAGCTCAAAAAGATATACAAGAAGCTGGTATTATTGGATGCCTGTGAAAAGGAACTGACTGGTTACACAGTGGAGCGTGAAAGGCTTGTGTACTTGTTAAATTTTGAACCGTGTGTCTATAATACCTGTTCAGTGAATTAGGATATATATGCACAACGGAATACTACTCAGAAATAAACAGGAGTGAACTATGGATTCACTCAACAACATGGATGAATCTACCAAATATTATGCTGTGTATACAGAAGCCAGATACAAAAGACCACACACAGTATAATTCCACTTATATGAAACTCCAGAAGGACAAATCTAATCTCTAGTGACAGAAAGAAAATCAGTGGTTTGCTGGGGCTGGGAGTGGGGTGGGGGATCGACTAAACGGGGACACAAAGGAACTTTTTAAGGTGATGTAAGTGTTCTATACCTTGACTGAGGTGTTCATTACATGGGTGTTTAAATGTGTCAAAATTCCTCAAAATATACATTTAAAATGGTGCATTTTATTGTATGAAAATTATACCTCAGCGGAGTTGATTTTTCAAAGAGGAAAATACATGCACGTGGGGACTTCCCTGGTGGTCCAGTGGGTTAAGAATTGGTCTTGCAGTACAGGGGATACCGGTTCGATCCTTGGTCGGGAAACTAAGATCCCACATGCCGCGGGGCAACTTAGCCCGCGTGCCACAACTAGAGAGCCCACGCGCTCTGGAGCCCGCGAGCCACAACTGGAGAGAAGCCCACACACCGCCACAGAGAGCCTGCCTGCTGCAACTAAAACCCGACGCAGCCAAAGATAAATAAACAAATATTTTTTAAAAAAAGAAAATACATGCGTGTGATATAAATAAATAAAGAGTTTTGAAAGCAACAAAAAGCTAGTATTGAGAACCTAATGGTGAAAGCACTTCATAACAAGCCTGGGCACACCCAGAAAGGGGTTAGAAGAATAACTGCAAGAACCCCCTGGTCCAATCTGCCTGCCCGCACTCAATTAAGCCCGAGTTAGACTTTCTTCTATCAGTCCAAACAATAATCTTGATAACCAAACACGGACAGAAGCGAATCTGTGAGCTGGCCCCCGCGGGTGACTGCTGTACGTCTGTCAGCAGGCGATCTCTGGCCCAGCAGCTTGAATCAGCAACTGCTCACAAGGGAGGGGTCACCCTTCCCCCCAAGTCACAGTTCCTTAGGCCTGGAAGGAATCTTAGCAGTTCTCCCATGGCAAGGTCCATGCAGGCATCACCACAAGAAGTGGCCCAATTATTCTGAGCAGATTCTTCCCCACTGCCCAAAGCCACATCCCACCTCTCACTGGCACTTGCTGTCCCCCCCAGAGCATGAAGAGCCTGAGCAAATGGCCAAGACAGAGTTCTGCTGTCCCTTCAATGCCATCAGGACCCAAGACTCCACCAAGGGAAGCCAGGGAACAACCATAAGGACCATGGGCTCTGCCCAGAATCTGAGACCCAGGGCCAAAATGAGGGCAGCCACGGGCTGTCCCCAGAAGCCAAGATTCCCATCCCTTCCCTCCCATCCCGTTCCTCTCCCCCTGTGAAAACATGTGTGTATTATTCCCACTAATAGAAATACATATATTTATACTTGTATATACATATGTATGTTTAATTTATATATGTATATATTATATATATATTATTATTATATTTACTTTATACTAATTATTATGTATTTATACTTTAATGTCTTATATATATTAACCATGTATTTAACTCAAATATATGGTGTATAGATAGATAGATATAGATATAGATATACCATCCCTGACCCATGAACATCCCTCTAGCTACTGCTTTCTCTCCCGACTTTTCATCTACTCACCTTAAGAAAATTATCTGGGGATTTCCCCAGTGGTCCAGTGGTTAGGACTCAGAGCTTTCACTGCCATGGCTCAGGCTCAATTCCCGGTCAGGGAACTAAGATCCTGCAAGCAGCGCAGCACAGCCACAAAAAAGAAAAAGAAAAAGAAAATTGTGCTCATTCTCTGCACTCCCTCATCTCCCTCAACTAACTGCAATCTAGCTGCTACACTGCTCTCTCACCCCCGTGTCATAAAATAACAATATCTGTAAAAATGTTCATAGTGGGGCAATATAAACGTAGGGGATTCAGAGGTACAAACTATTATGTATAAAATAAGCTACAAGGATGTATTGTACAACACACAGAATATAACCAGTATTTTACAATAACTATAAGTGGAGTACAAACTTTAAAAATTGTGAATCACTTTACTGTACACCTGTAACTTATATAGTAGTGTACATCAACTACACTTCAATTAAAATAATAATATAAATAAATAAACATTAAAATAACAATAATTTTTAAATGTTCATATCAGCTTCATTGTGATATCTAAAAACTGTATACAGCTCAGGTTTCTAACAATAGGAGAATGGATAAACTGTGTTATAGCCAAACAATGAAATACTACTCAGCAATAAAAATGAACAAACTGCTGATACACATACCCGCAAAACATGAATGAATCTCAAGATCATTTTGCTGAATGAAAGAATAATTACCCAAAGGAATACACCTGGAAAGAATTTCTAGAACAGGCAAAACTAGTTCATGGGGGAAAACATCAAAAGAGTTGCCTCGGGGCTTCCCTGGTGGCGCAGTGGTTGAGAGTCTGCCTGCCGATGCAGGGGACACAGGTTCGTGCCCCGGTCCGGGAAGATCCCACATGCCGCAGAGCGGCTGGGCCCGTGAGCCATGGCTGCTGAGCCTGCGCGTCCGGAGCCTGTGCTCTGCAACGGGAGAGGCCACAACAGTGAGAGGCCCGCGTACCGCAAAAAAAAAAAAAAAAAAAGAGTTGCCTCTGGGCAGGTACAGGGACTGACTGGGAAGGGGCAGGAGGGAACTTCCTGCAGAGATGATGATGCTCTATATGTTGATATGGATTTGCATTACACAGGTGTGCACATTAGTCAAAACTCATGGATGGTAGAGTTAATATTGGCTCATTTGTATCTAGGGGGGAAAAAGAACCATAAATAAATATTTAACTCTAGCTAATAATATGCATGCTGAACTGTTTAGGGATGAAGTATACTGATGTCTGCAACTTATTTTGAAACATATCAAAATACAAGATGAATAGATGGATGACTAGAAGGATGGGTAATGGATAGATACAGAATAAAGCAAATATAGCAAAATGACAATTGTAGAATCTGGGTGGATAGTATGTATATGCATTATGTTTGAAGATTTTCATAATGAAGTGATGGGGGTAGGAGATCATTATCAATAACTTCCTAAAGGCTACATTAAATGGAACCAGAGAAAGCTGGGTTCAAATCTTAACAAAGCCATTTCCTACCTGTCTGATCTAGGACAAGACTTAAACTTGCCAAGTTTCAATATCGTAATGCATAAATAGAAGTTGATAAATAACGTCTGTGTCACACAGTTCTTGTGAGAATGATATGAGAGAACATACACAAAGGGCCTGGAAAGGTTCATTGTGACCTGAAGCTATTTAAAAAGAAGAGTCTTCCATTACAAACTCACAGAAACTCTAGATTTTAAAATAACTAATAAAAAAAGATCCATTTTTTTCAACTTCTTGCTCTCAAGAAAGAAAAATCCCTAGACACCAGAAATATAGAGGGAACTGAAAGCCAGAAGAGTAGCACATGAGAAAATATTGAAGAAGTCCTAGATAAGGGGCGGTGGGCTTACAGACTACAAAATATCTCTGAAGGTGGAGTGCTTCAGTTCTAACCTTCTTACAGGTACAAGAGACAGAGCTTTGAGATCACTCAAGTTAAATTAGGAGTTAGAATCCTACAGAAGGTCAGGACTTTTGAAGAGCTGCACCCTAAGCAAAAAGAAGGTTAGAAAATCTTCCCCACCAACCCAGAGACATATCAATAAAGCTTGTCTCTTCCTGATCTCTCCACGTGATGGTTTAGAGTTGAACTGATACCACCCACACTGTACAGCAATCCCAAGTCAAAAAATTAACAAATAAATAAAAAATAGATCCCAAGCTGCTGATGCCTCCAGGGCACCTGGCAAAACCAAAATAAAACCTCTCTGTGGGGTCATTCCTACAACTCAGGCAGTACAGGATTCCCACTGGGAAGGAAATCACCAGTGAAAATGGCAGACCATACAGAGAAAAGTTTACCATGAGCAAGTTTTCAGACACAACAAACAGGATAAATGGCATCCCAAGAGCTTCCGATAGACAAACATTCTGAAAGACTAAAATAAGTATGTTTAAAATAATAAAAGAGAAAAAGATAACAGAAACCATAATGAAATACCAGGCATGTTTTTAAAGAACCAAACAAAACTTCTAGAAATGAAAAAATATAGTCATCAAAATTAAAAAAAAAAAAACCTAAAATTTTAATGGATGAGTAAAATCTCTTTTCAGGAGCTGAAAAGAAAATTACTGAATTGGAAAATAGCTATGAGGAGATCACCCATAATATTGTACAGAGAGATAAAGCAACAGAAAGCATGAATGATAATTAAGGGAAAAAGAAAAGAGAATGAGAAGGTCCAACAAATTTGTAATGGGAAAGAATAAAAAGAATAGGGAAAAGGTAATATTAAAAGATATAACAGGGACTTCCCTGGTGGTGCAGTGGTTAAGAATCTGCCTGCCAATGCAGGGGACATGGGTTCAATCCCTGGCCCGGGAAGACGCCACACGATGCAGAGCAACTAAGCCCATGCGTCACAACTACTGAAGCCCACGCGCCTAAAGCCCATGCTCTGCAACAAGAGAAGCCACCTCAATGAGAAGCCCACGCACCACAACGAAGAGTAGCCCCTGCTCGCCACAACTAGAGAAAGCCCATGTGCAGCAACAAAGACCCAACGCAGCCAAAAAATTAAATAAATAAATGTTTTTAAAAAAAGATGTAACAGCCAGGAATTCTCAAAATTGATGAAAAATATGAATCTTCATAAGGAAGAATCACTCCAGTCCCCAAGCAGAATATATAAAACTAATTCCACGCCTAGACATATCATATTAAAATTGCAAAACATCAAAGTAAAATCTTAAAAGCAACTAGAGAGACTAGACACATTACCTACAAAGGAACAATTAGGCTCACCTCAGACTTCTCAACAGACACCACAGATGCCAGAAAGTAATAGAATATTCCAAGTATCTCCCATGTGCTGAGGAAAAATAACTGTCACCTTTGATGTTCTATATCCAATGATATTAACATTTAAGAGGGAGAATGAAATTCTTAAATTTCATCAAGACTTACTACACACAAACTTTTGGTGAAAGCACTATGAAACCATATGCTGGACTTCCCTGGTGGTACAGTGGTTAGAAATCCTCCTGCCAATGCAGAGAACATGGGCTCGAACCCTGGTCCAGGAGGATCCCACATGCCGCGGAGCAACTAAGCCTGTGCGCCACAACTACTGAGCCTGCGCTCTATAGCCCACGAGCCACAACTACTGAACCCACATGCGATAACTACTGAGGCCCGTGTGCTTAGAGCCCATGCTCTGGAACAAAGAGAAGCCACCGCAATGAGAAGCCCGTGCACAGCAACGAAGAGTAGCCCCCGCTTGCCGGAATTAGAGAATGCCCACGTGCACCAACGAAGACCCAAGGCAGCCAAAAATAAATAAATGCATAAATAAATTTATTTTTTAAAAAAGAAAGAAACTATATGCTTCAGGAAGAAGGAAATTAAACTCAAAAGGAAGAAATGGGTGAGCAAAGAAAATGTAAACATGTAAGTGACTCTAAACAAGCATTAACTGTAAAAATACACAGATAAGTGACAAAGCCTTAGCACGTAAGTGCTTAACTAATGTTTATTGGTTGGTGATTCTTGATTGCATGCACCTCTTCTGAGACATAATTCTGCATATGTTTCGGGCACAAACTCAGAAGCACTTCAGCTTATGGCTGTCATATCCTATTCACTTCCTCATTCCAGGAATGTTTTATCGCTTCATAATTTAAGTGCAACTCTGTATTTATTATTTTATCTTTTTAACTTTTTCCATATTTTGTTGGTGAGGGAGGGAATTCCAGTTTGATTTCAGTATACCATTTTGAAACTCCACTCAGTAAGTATTTATTGAACTGGAAAAACTATTCCCACCCCTCTGGTAGTTCACCCAACAAGAACAATCCTCACCGCCTGCCAAACGCCAGAGTAGTTAGATTCTCACCTGGCGACTCAGGGCTCCAAGTACAGATCTTTATCGACTTACAGTGGGGCTACCTCCCAATAAACCCATCGTAAGTTGAAATTTTCATAAGCCGAAAATGCATTTAATATACCTAATCTACCACACATCACAGCTTAGCCTAGTCTACCTTAAACACACTCAGAAGACTTAAATTAGCCTACAGTTGGGCAAAATCATCTAACACAAAGCCTATTTTATAAAAAAGGGTTGAACATCTCATGTAATTTATTGAATACTGTACTGAAAGTGAAAAATAGAATGGTTGTATGGGTACAGAATGGTTGTAAGTGTATCAGTTGTTTAATCTCATGGTTGCCGACTGGGAGCTGCAGCTTGCTGCCACTGCCCAGCATCGTAAGAGTATTGTATCACCAGGAAAAGATCAAAATTCAGTTTGTACTGAATTTGCATCACTTTCACACCATCATAAAGTCGAAAAATCAGAAGTCAGGGACCACCTGTATGTGTTCCGGCAGCCAAAACAAAGCCTGTGAAGTCACACAGTGTCACTTCCGCCATACCATACTGGCCAAGGTAGTCACACGAACACCCAGATTCAAGGGAAGGAGACATAGACCCTACCCCTTAAAAGGAGGAATGCCACAAAATTTGGAGGCCATATTCTAAAACCATCACCTGCAGCTGGAACACAGCTGAAATTCAGGGCAACTAAAAGTGGGAAGTAAAGAACAAGTAACAACGAGATCTGTAAGTTACTGAGCACATAGTGTGTTCCAGACACTTCCATATTTCACTTACCTTTACACAGAAACTGTGAGATAAATAGGACTGATACTCCCCATCTTACAGAGGAGGAAGCTGCCCTCACAGGGTCAGCGTGAATGCCCAAGGCCATACAGCTAAAGAGTGGCCAGATTCAAGTCCAGGGTAGCCACACCACAAGGCCATGCTTCTACCCACTCTGCTGTACTAATTCTCAAAGTGACTGAGCAGGGATAACGTACTCTAGTCCTCCCTCACTGAGGCTGCCTGTGAGGAATTTGAGCTTGGAGCCAGCCATCAGGGGAGGGAGGTGGCACCCCAGAGCAGGGGCTTCCTGTATAAACAGGAGGCGCATGGGAAGCGGCACTGTGGTGCAGGGACAATGGGCAGTGAGCAGGCAGGGCCTCCTGTCTCCGGTGGGCGCTCAGGGCTGCGGGCGGCCGGGCAGGAACAGCTGGGGCCCTGACTCCCTGACGCCTGGCCCAGGAGAGGAACTGCCCCTCTCATGGCTTTCCCAGGAGGAAGTTCCCCACTGATTCTCGGGAAGCCCTTCCCATCCCAGGCCTCGGCTGTGCCTAGACCTCCTCTTTCTTCTTCAGGAGCATGTTGTCTTTAGGGCTAATCTAGGATACAAGCCTCCTCTGAAGTCCCCGTGGCCTGGAGGCTTGGAGGGTGTGGGCAAGCCAGGCCAGGCTCAGATGCCAATCTAGGAGGCAGCCACCTCTGAAACATGCGCTAAGGAAAGCAATTAAAAAAAAAAAAAAAAAACTTGGAATATGGAAAGCAAAAAGACCTGACTCCGCATCCCAGCTACAGTTCTAACAGCTGTGTGACCTTGGGCAAGACACTTAACCTCTCTGAGCCACAGTTTCCTCACTTGTCAAGGGGTGGGGGAATAATATCTGCCTGAAAAGAGTTGTTTGAAGATTAAATGCGATAATTTGTGTAAAGTTACCAACACCTGTAAGAGCTGCATAAACAGTATCCATGAGTATTTAAAGCACATAAGAGGCCCCCTCCCCAACCTTTGTCCCACAACCAGTCTACTGTAGCATCTAAATTTTCACCATCAGAGAGACTGTGTCACCACTAAAATACCAATCACCCCATAAGGGGCAAGGCACCCCAGGCATAGGAAGCCAGAGAAGGTGGGTTTGAGGGAGGGTCCTCGCCAGGGACTTCCCAAGGCTCCCATTACACCACACACTCTTCGTCACCCCCACTTCTCTGTCTACTCCCGCTCAGTCATTTTACTGGCTCCCCAACTCTACCCATCTCTTTTCTTTAACGCCCTTCTCTCTCTCTCTCAATCTCTCTCTCTCCACACCCTCCTTGGGTGAATTCATCCTGTCCCATCTATAGGTTAGTGACTCCCAAACCTCTCTCAGGAGGCCAGATTCGCACATCCAACTGCCTCCCAGACACCTCCACCTGAACGCCCGTCGGGCACCTCAAATGCAGCGTGTGCCTCACAGACAATCATCTCACCCACCTGTGGGCCCTTCCGGCCATCCTCCTGCTCCTTCCTTGGCACGGGCCCATCACCCCTCACCTGTGTGCTTCACCCTTGGCACCTCCAGCCATCCTCCACACTGCAGCCAGGATCAGCTTCCTAACATGCAAACCTTCCCTTTCACTCCCATTTGACAGCAAAACGGCCTCAGGATAAAGTCCAATTCCCTCAGGGAGGCATCCTTGGCCCTCAGTGATGTGACTTTGTCAACCTGTGCAGCTTCATGGCCCACTACCCGCCACCCCTCCCCCACACTGGACACTGCCAAACCCAGACACTGGTGGTCCCCTGAGAGCACCATTGCCTCCCTCAGCTCTGGCCTTTACACACATGCTTATTCTTACTGGAATGCCTTCCCTACATCTCCCCTCAAGACTTAGCCCCAGCGAGAAGACTTCCTCCACCTCCCCCCATCGCAGTACTTATCATATTATATTGCATTTGTCTGTTTACCTACTCAACTCACCACTAAACTGCACTTCCCCAAGGTCAAGAACAAGGCCTTCCTCCCCAGATCCCCAGGCCCAGCACAGGGCCAGTATAGACGCAGTGTCTGGATGTGTTCATCTGAATGCAAGAATGAATGAATGACAAATTCTGCCAACAAGGGAGTGCCACCTAAAGGTAGTCCTTGGGGGGGCAGCCATTCGCAAGCAAACCCACATATGCAATAGAAGCTTGCTCCTCCCTGATGGCTCACGTAATTTAAAGTTTGCAAACAATTTTGCCCCACAGTCCCAGAAGCCAAAGAAAATCTGGTGGGATCTTAACAGAAATGCCCTTCCCAGACCTGAAAAATGGAGAACTATCAGGAAGCATCTGGAAAGCAGACTGCCATATATAATAGGCATTCTATACGGACAGTTTTTTTAAGACACAAACTGGAGAGAAAAGGGGTGGGGTGGGGCACTGTGTGGGTGCGGGGGTGTGCGCGGGCACGCACACACACACCAGTGAGGACACAGGTGGACAACTATGTGTAATGTGTGGACACACAAAGTGCAGAATGTTTGTGGAACTGTGAGGGCACACACTCAGCCTCTGTGATTTGTTCTCGATTCATACACTCTTCGGATGAAGGAAGGACCACCCCGTGACATATAAATAATGTCCCAGAACCTGTGGGCACCCGTTTCTCACAGAAAATTAGAGCCAAGGCAGTCCTGGCTGTCCCGAACGAAACGCCAGCCTCCCCACACAGCTGTTCCCTCCATCTGGACTTTACCTTGTCTCCAGGGTCGCCCCTACCTAGAGAATGTCTTAGCTACGCCTTCTTGCGTCCACAGGAAGCTGCAGTCGGTCCCGCCGTCTCGGGGCGTATCTTTTATTCCTCTCCCAGGACGGGGCCTCCGAGGCAGGGCTTAGCAGAGGCGGGAGGTGGCGAGGCCAGCGTCTCTGAGGACGTCAAAGAGACATGAAGATGGCGAGGCGGCCGCAGTGCAGGACCCCGGCCGACCCCGCCTCCCTGGGCAAGCGCGTCTGCGCTGAGAGCCGAGGGCCACGTACCACGCCCGGGCGGAGGCCCGGCGCCGGGGGCTCGGGTGCCCTCCCCAGGGGCTTCCTGCACCGCCGCGGGGTAGGATAACACGGTACGGCCCGGCTGGGCTCTGAGCCCCACAGCCGGCTGCCGCTTCCGGCGCTACAAAGCGAGGAAGCCCCCCACGTCGGGCCAGCCCGACTTCCGACTTCCGGCCCGTTGGACGCACCGTGCACCGTCAACGTCCTACACCCAAGACACGCGGCGGGCCTGGCACACCCGGAAGCTGCCCTTTCTTTCCTCCACTTGAGCGTCTGACGATACCGCCGGCAGCCTTTGCCTTCGAGCCCTCCGGGGCCCTCTCCCATCCTGAATTCCCCTCCTCTTCACCCTGGCACCTCACTATCCGAGAACATAACACGTGCAGACCCCTAACTCTTGTCCTAGAGTTCCTCCCATTCCCAGTTTCTACCTCTCACAGAACTATAATGAAACACTGGAATGATTCATACTAAAGTGTCAGTGACTAATAACATTTAAATGCCTCATCTTTTCCCAGACTGAATCTGCGCCTAAGAGAAAGAAGCGCTAAATGTGGAGTCTCAGACATTCATTCAACGAACATTTTCTGCACTACAGATACGTCAGGCACTAAGAATACAAAGATGATGAGAAAACAGCCACTGTTCTCAGGGGGTTCACAGCCTAGGAGAAGGAGATAAACAAATTAACAAATAATTTACAGCAGAGGGTAATAATTGCTGAGATAGAAGAAAGCACAGACAACATGCCATAGGACCCCAAACACCCAGCCCAGCCTGCTGATGTATCTATAGATTATTGGGCCAGGGAATACCTCCAAGAGGAGATGATCCTTGAGTAGACTTAAAGGATGACCAGCAAGCAACTGAGAAGACACTGATAGGTAAGTCAACTTTACCAAGGCCCACATGACCAAGGATGCACCCCGAGCTTGGGGTGAGAGGAGGGGTGGACAGGAACACAGAGCACCCAAAACACGGACATGCCGAGAAGGCCATACAGCCTGCTGAAGGCAGGAGGCCCTCCTTCTGGCATACCGTAAACACTTCAGAAAAGTTTGTTGAATTACAACCAACGCTTGCTGATCTGTTGTGGATCGAGTGTGTGTTGTTTTTCTTCCCAATCAGACTGAAGAGAACTCTTCATGGGTAGAAACTAGGTCTTTTCTTATGTCCACCATAACACTTGGCACATACCTTGGCGCCTGACAGGTACAAAGGTGAAAGCACTCCTTGATTAAGGCAGTAACATGCTGTCCTCTGGCCCATGCAATGGCATGGCGGGGGAGCGGGGGGTGGGGGTGAGAAGGGCAGCTCAGCCTCTCCTGGGGGACGAGATCTTTACCTGCCAGGCCTTCCCAGATTACCCAGCCAGAAATCTCTCCTCTCTTCCTCTTGCCTCCTATGGCACCTGCATCTTGGGCTGGGGAGATGTGTACAGGCTGTGTACTTGTCACCTGGGGCTCCCTGTGAGCAGAAATCACACATTGCTCCTCACTGCATCCCCACACCTGGAACAGCCAATGCACAGAAAAGGGATTCAACACCTGTGTGAAGAAACAAATTATGTGATTAGGGAGTTTGTGAATTTGTTCATTCTTTTCTTCCTTTCTTCTTTTGGGTGGAAGACACTCCTAATATCTTTCAGGACCCACAAAATCAGCTATTTCCTAAATGACCACTTACAGCCCCATTGTCACTGTCTTTAAACATAAGAAAAATCCATCATTCATCCTGCCTATCCTTCACAGACATTACCTCCGGGCAATCAAATGGTTGATAAGGAGGAGTTTCTCTTTATGGAAGAATCTCGTTAATTATTGAAGAAGGAATGACAGGATTAGAATAAAACCATTTTGCTAATGAACCCTAATGAATAATGACTCTGGACAGTGATAATCAATGGCTGCTAAAATCCAAAAGAGGAAAAACTAAACATTAGTGTGTCCTGATTGAACTATGCAACACTATTGGTAAAGTGTTCTTGCCAAAATATCAAACCTGATCTAACCAAGCCTCTAGATCTACCAGCACACAGGAAATACAGAGGACAGAGGAGCATGTTAAAGGATGCCATCAGCAAAATCCAGGCTGTGAGAAGCCTTGTCCTAGAGGATGAGTGGCCCACTATCTTACAGATATAATTCAAGAAGGGAAAAAAAGAGGAGCAATATTTATAGGTTAAGAGACTTAAGAGACATCTAAACCAAATGTAATATATGGATCTTGTTTGGATCGTGGCTCAAACCAACTGTAAAGTCCTTTTGAGATTATTGAGAAATTTTCAACATTAACTGTGTATTTGATATACCAAAAAATAATCACCCTCGGGCTTCCCTGGTGGTGCAGTGGTTAAGAATCTGCCTGCCAGGACAGGAATAAAGACGCAGATGTACAGAATGGACTTGAGGACAGGGGGAGGGGGAAGGGTAAGCTGGGACGAAGTGAAAGAGTGGCATGGACATATATACACTACCAAACGTAAAATCGATAGCTAGTGGGAAGCAGCCGCATAGCACAGGGAGATCAGCTCGGTCTCTCTCTCAGCTTTGTGACCACCTAGAGGGGTGGGATAGGGAGGGTGGGAGGGAGATGCAAGAGGGAGGAGATATGGGGATATAGGTATATGTATAGCTGATTCACTTTGCTATAAAGCAGAAACTAACACACCATTGTAAAGCAATTATACTCCAATAAAGATGTTTAAAAAAAAAAAAGAATCCGCCTGCCAATGCAGCAGACATGGGTTCGATCCCTGGTCCGGGAAGATCCCACATGCCGTGGAGCAACTAAGCCTGTGCGCCACAACTACTGAGCCTGCACTCTAGAGCCCGCAAGCCACAACTACTGAAGCCCATGTGCTTAAAGCCCAAGCTCTGCAACGAGAGAAGCCACTGCAATGAGAAGCCCGCGCACCACGATGAAGAATAGCCTCCGCTCCCCGCAACTAGAGAAAGCCCGTGCGCAGCAACAAAGACCCAACGCAGACAAAAATTAAATAAATAAATAAATAATTTTTTTAAATCACCCTCAATTTTTAGATATGATGATGGTATTGTAGCTATGTTTTCTAAGTGCTTATATTTTAGGAATATGAACTGACATATATACAAATGAAGTAATAGATATGATGCCTGGAATTGACTTCAGAACAATCTGGTGGGGAAAGGGTGAAGAAATGGGTGGAGATATAGAGGAAACCAGATGGAGGTTCATTGTACTATTCTCTCTCTTAGTTTATAGGCCTGAAATGCGCCACAATAACAGGCTAAAAACAAAGAGATCAAAGACATTATTATTGTTGGTATTATTATCATCATCACCACCACTGGGATTTTTAGTGCTTCCTCTGTACCAGACCCAGTGCTAAATACTTTTCACACGGTATCTTATTTAGTCTTCTCCAGAATTCTGTGACCTAGATACTATTATCACTGTCTGCAGATGTGGGAACTGAGGCACAGAGAGGCTGGATAACGGCCCAAAGTCACACAGCAAGTAGATCAAAGAGCCAGGATTTAAGTATAGATCTATTGAAATTCAAGCCCACGTTCTCTCCCACTCTACCATCTCACTCACTGATACTGACTTCCCAGGGCTCAGGGATCACTCTCTCTGTTTGACAGATGAAGAAGCTGAGGCTGTGTTCAGCAATAACTAGTAAATTTGAAGATATCTGAATCCTTTGATACAGCAGTCTCACTTCTTGGTAAACTGGAGCACATGTGCACTAGCAGACATATACAGGAACGTCCATAGCAGGCCAGTTGGTAACCTTAAAGAATAGGAAATAACCCAACATCCCTCAACAGGAACATGAATAAATAAACCGTGCTGTGTCCATACAATGGAATGGTGCAACCAAGTGAAAATGAATGGAGTTTGTCTTTGTGTATCAACCAGGAGCTTTTCTCAAACATAAGGTTGAATGAAAAAGCAAGCACATGTCTTTCTGCCACAGCAGGATACCATTTATATAAAGTTATGAAACACAAAGCAATACTAAGTATTGCCTAGGAATGGATACCTGGCACACAAGTCTTAAAACACCTATGAGAATATTTACCATGGTAATCACCTCAGGTGAGAGGGACAGAGAGGGATCAAGGAAGGATACAGAGGGGTCCTCGACTATATCTGCAAGATTTATTTCATAAAAAGAAATACGTGTGTCAGTGAGACTGTGGAGAAACAGGAATCCCATACACTTTTGGTGGGAGTGTACACTGCTTCAATCTATAAGGAGGGTGATTTGGTAACATCTATCAAAGTTACAAATGCATATACCCTTTGACCCATCTCTATACTTCTAGAAATTTTTGTACAGATATATGCACATGCCTACAAAATTAGGTGTATACAAGATTTTACATTACAGTATTAGTTATAAAAGCAAAGGATTGGAAACAAGCTAATGCTATGCAACTCTAAAAAGTGAAGGCATTGATATGGAAAGATTTCTAAGGTGCAGAACACTGCATGAGATGCTGCCATGTGCAGAAAGTGAGGGAGGGCAGGGAAACATATGTGGTATGCTTGCATATGCATAAAATATGTCCAGGAGGATACAGAAGAGACTAGGGTCTCTGGCTGCCTGTGAGAAGGGTGACTTGGGGACAGAAGTGGGAGACTTGTCATTGTAAGCCTCCTGTATATTTTTTTAAACACCTTTATTGGAGTATAATCGCTTTACAATGGTGTGTTAGTTTCTGCTTTATGTCGAAGTGAATCAGCTATACAAAAATATGGAACGCTTCACGAATTTGCGTGTCATCCTTGCGCAGGGGCCATGCTAATCTCCTCTGTATCGTTCCAATTTTAGTAAATGTGCTGCCGAAGCGAGCACCTTCTGTATTTTTTTAAATTTTGGTATACGCAAGTATATTGCCTGTTCAAAGAATGACAAAATGTTAAAACTCTGAAGCTCAGGAAGGTTCCATAATCTCCAAGGCTGATGTTAAGAACTGGGACAGAGGTCTGTGTTAACCACTCCCCCACGGTGCCTCCCAGACTGTGGTGGGTGTGCATCGGTGACAGTACCGGGCACCAGGACATCCATTCCACCTGCACTACCTCTGTGGCCTAGAGCAGGCCTTGTATATTTCTGGACCTGAGTTCCCATCATCCACATGAGGGGGCCCTTCCTGTTCAGACGTGCTACTAGTTCCCATTCCTCAGAAGTGCTGCCTCCGAGCAAAAGGCTAGGGCCAGGAGGTACCTGGAACAGAGCACACAGGAATCCTCGAAAGGATTCCCACCCAAAGCTCCAAAATCCTGACCACAGTTTCCCCCAACAAAAGCCTGCTTGTACCACCACAGCAGCCTGCCAGCAATTACCCGTAATTACAAACCCAGAGCCCAGCAAGGCCTCAATTAGTCTGAAAAGGAGCCTGAGGAGGGGCCCGGTACGCAGTGTAGTGCCCACATATTGTCTCCACCCACAGGGTAGCACACTCCTCTCAGTGAAGCCCAGGGCCTTGGATACCTGGGAACCATGTCCTCAGGATATGGTCCTGAGGAGAAGGCTGTTGGCTCTCCTTCCCAGAGTGACCATTCCCTGCAAGACTCAGTCAAGTGCTATGTCCTGAAATGCAACTCTCTCCCTGCACACACCACACACACCCTTCCCACTTACCACTTTCCCAGGCAAGGTGTGACATTTCCAGGCTATCATCCCCATCAACCCCAGATGAAAACATCCCTGGGCGAACCTGCAGAGAGAGGGATGCCCCAGGCTGATGCCTTTAAATCACCACTGTTATGGACTTGGCTCAACGTGTTGGGAGGAGGACCAAATGCCCACCTCTTCCCAGGGAAGGATGGTCTCTGAATCCTTCTCAGAAGCATCCAAAAGCAGACTTGTCCCTAATCTTCTTTGCAGGC
Organism: Monodon monoceros; assembly: GCF_005190385.1. Taxonomy (NCBI): domain Eukaryota; kingdom Metazoa; phylum Chordata; class Mammalia; order Artiodactyla; family Monodontidae; genus Monodon; species Monodon monoceros. The sequence continues at coordinate 123,665,346 of NW_021703767.1, forward strand.
CTAATCTTCTCTGCAGGTCTAATCTTCTCCTGCAAATTCCCTGAGAGGAACACCGTCAGGTTGCAGAGCCCTGGGTTTGGCAAGCTTTGAGGTTTTCATGAATTGGCCCCCGTGCCCGTCTTCTTCACAGTGGGTGCGCATGGCTGTGACAAAGACTGTGTGCATATGTGTGTGTACAGAGATCTCAAGTGGGTGTGACCATGTATGCGGGGAGGACCAGAGGTTATAGGAAATGGGCCTCATAAATAACAGCTTAGATTTGGTCAAATGGAAGGAAGGAGTTCCTGACCTGGAAGCAACAGAGGCACACACTCAGAGGTGAAACTCGGGGTTCCAAAGTCAAACTGCCATTTAGTGGCTGGAGGCCTTCAGCAAGTTACTTAACGTCTGTGAGCCTCAGTTTCTTTATCTATCAAATGGGAATAGCACCAACCCCTCAGCTTACCACTGGACCACCAGGGAATTCAGTTGTCATAAAAATGAAATGAGAGGGCTTCCCTGGTGGCGCAGTGGTTGAGAGTCCGCCTGCCGATGCAGGGGACACGGGTTCGTGTCCCGGTGCGGGAAGATCCCACATGCCGCGGAGCGGCTGGGCCCGTGAGCCATGGCCGTTGAGCCCGCACGTCCGGAGCCTGTGCTCCGCGACGGGAGAGGCCACAGCAGTGA